>NW_028324226.1:8484848-8787878 GCF_054372755.1 Phalangium opilio
TGTTTATGAATATTTTTAATCGCCTTCAAGAAAAAACTGATATCTATTATTAATCATTTTGTGGAAACTTTTCTATTTTTTGATTTTTTTACTTCACTTTGTGAATAGTCCCTCTTTATCCTCGCTGAGCCCCCAAAAAAACCCTTTCAATAGATCTAAACTCTAGAATTCAATAGGTTAATTTCCGTAGCTAAAGAATAAGCGCACGTGCAAGAGAGTTCATCGGACCTCACCTCGAGATGGAAATTTACCGCAACCCCACGCGAGAGGAATCTTTTTGGGTAAACAACAGGGAGGCTCCGCTGAGTAAAAAAGAGAGATTACAATTTTAAACCTTTTATTACCACTTCACTTTCAAAACTTGTACGGGAAAGACCTCGCTATACTAGCAGGCAAGGAAAATAAATTTAGTTGTGTTTTTTTGTTATAACTCTGGACTTCTTACTTTACTTGTTTAAACTCGACCTTTCATCCTCGAACCAACTCTTGGTTTAGTGACTTAAATAATAACTTAGAAACCTTGTTTTTCAGTCGGCAAGGTTTTAGTGCCAAATTAGCTCTCCCCCCTTAAAACGAACTATTTCTCCCCCACAGTTTTTAAGTTATCGGTGGGGAAAAATCACGAAAAACCCATGTTAATCTCCATAGGAAATTAGCAAAAGCGGGTGAATATTACATTAACGTTACAAAACGGTATCAAGTCATATCTACAAGGGCCTACCGGCTCTGTAGAATAGTCTTAAAACAAACGCGAAGGAATGTCTAGCAGCATTTTCCCCATCTGCAGCGGATTAATAATCAAGTTCAAAAACCTTCTACCAAAAGTATATAGAAATAAAACCAAAAGTTCACTTCATTAACAGTTCCGTGCCTTTGGCTGTAGACGACATGTAAACTGAGAAGCGAAATACTCTCCTCTCAAACCCCTACACGAACTAACCATTCAGGACGTCATAAGTTTAGGTATGTAGTACATGATTCTGGCGATTTAAACGTTAATTTTTGGTACATCTGATGCTTTATGAGCCTATTAACGGCTGGTTCCCTGTACCACGGTCGGGAAAGTTTAGCCACACAGAGGAGGGTCCACACTATTCTGGAACGAAGGAGGGCTTAACTATACACTTTTGCTTCTACCCACGATTTATACGCACTTTAACCTTTTCCAAAGAACTGCCTATATCGAAAGTGAATTTTTGTCTTTAAAATGAGTTAATTCATAATCGATAGTCTTGTTTATCATCTGGTGAACCCTGGATCCATAGGGATTTGACCCCCAACATTGTATTTTTAGTGTGATCGGTTAGGTTTTAATAAGTAAGGTTCAACAGGTGAAAGGTTACCGTCATCTAACTCTTTTCAAGGCACAGCAAGTTCATTTGTAAAACCAGAACTGGATGCTAACACGCTCAAGCACCTGACACCGGGGTAAGGAACTCTTCTGATTCGTGATTCACAATTTTCTAAACCGTAGCTTTAAAATTTACTAAAAGAGGTTAATCAGTTCGTAAACAGAAACGTTTATGGTAGATTCTAGCGGCTGAAACTTGGGAATATTATGTATGTTCGGTATATTGGGAATGAAGACATTTACTAATACTTACGAAACACTTAGGTGACACTCTATGTTCTAAACCTAAACGATATAAAATTTATTTAATTTTTCCATCCTCATGAACAAATTCAGAGAAGGCGCTGTAAAGAGAATATCTCTTTGATATTTCCAAGCTCGATCAATAAAGAATACTTTCTTCTTTCCCTTATTTATACTTCTACTAGAAATTCCTGAGACAGAAAAAAGTGTTTGACATTCAACCCTCAGATTTCTTAAAAAATACTGCCGAATTCTTCTCGTGGAACTCTTAGAAATTTTCTGAATAAATTATATATCAGGAAAACGAGAAAAAGAAAAATTGCGATGAGTAAAAAGACTGCTCGATGTAAAGGAAGAAGTCAAATTAGAGAATACGGTCACTCAATAAAAAGTTTTTGCAAAAATAAGCAAAATTGAGTTTTGGTTTAATGATCAAATTCTTTTAATCTTGGATTTCTAAAACTTGAAGAACCACGAAAGGAAAGATATGAAAGAAAAATTGTATATTTGAGGGTTTTATTCGGGCAGTTTTTCGTAAATTTGGTAAAAAGTAGTGTCTTTTTGCAATTATACCGGTATGTCTTTCATAGAAAGTAAAATAGTTATTTCCAAATCTCTTAAATTAAAAGCGGCTTATGAATTTAACCATTATAAGATCGTACAGACTTTTTCAAACTTGCATGTTTGTTGACTCAATTGCTTCCACTTTGTTTACAATAATATTATTATTAAATAAATTCTTATCAAGTCAAAACTCAAAATTTATCTTGAAGGAAAGTTATAACAAGTTTAAACGGGAGTATGCCAATATGTTAAAACAGTAACTAAAAACCGCTTAATCTCGCTTCTAATAGCATAGCAGTGCAACTCCGTGTTGATTTATGCATGTATATCATCAAAATGAAAAACTTCTCAAGTCTCGATTACTATTTTTCTTCCTAACATGTGGAAGACTGTTTAATGTGCATTGAAAATTGAAAATTCCGTGCATTGATTCTGAACAAACTTTATTTCAGTTATACTTCTTAATTCTAAAAGAATATTTTACTTACCAAAAAGTTTGACTTTACGGCAAATGTAAAAAAAAATTGGTTTGTATCTTTAAATTTGTTTAAAAGTGGATGTTTTTCAGGTTGTCGTAATTTTTAACATGATAATTTTTACTCACAAATGGTGCTTAAGGTTTGAAGTTTGTGAGTCTGTCTGTCATTCAGAAGGATTCATGCCTAGAGGACTTCGAAAAGCAAGGTTCTTTATGGAACTTCATCAGAAAAGCCCAACATTGCAACTTTAGGACATTATTTATGATAAATCGAAGTTCCGAAATCAATTTAGTACTTGAGTAACGTTGTCACAGCAAATTAAACAGTCTTTCTTAGATATCATAAATACATAGCAGTCGAAATTTAGCTAGGAGGTTGTTTAGATAGAAATGGATCGAAAACTTCTACCTTATAAGCTTACGGTTCTCAGAAGTATGGAAGGTGTGGTTTGTACGATATTGTGATTATCAGATCAATCACCACCACGAATTGAAAAAGAGTTGGTACAATTTTGGCGTTTACGTTGGATTTTTGGTTGCAACTGCAATTCTTTCTCACGCTTAGGTGACGTAGACTCAGGCTGAGAACCATGGCTAATTCTGTAACTGTTTCACTTTCAGATTCAGTAGAAGATTTGTAACGCTTATAGCGTTGAAGCCGTAAATCCAGAACAATGTTTACTGACACTATAAGGCAGAACTCCATGATTGTTTTTATTATCAATTTTTCAATTCCTTCGGTCGGTCAATTTAAAAGAGCTTCATTATAGTACTTCAAAAATTGGGCTTGTCAAATCTTTCCTTAAAAACTTATCCTCTTAATACGGAAATATCAAAATTTCAAAGCACTTCCGTAGGGTGAAGTTTGGAAACAAACCGGGGTTTATTGGTCTAATCAGAAATATTATCAAAAACTGAAGCCTTCGTTTCTTGGGCCCGTGAAACTTCAAACAGAATACTGTAAACATAACATCAGAAAGTATAAAAATCTTCCAGGTCTGATAGAAAAATATATACCATAAAATTCACAAACGTGATCGATTGTCTTTAATAATTCAAAGGAGGAGCAGCTAGCCCAATTGGCTTTGCTCCGAAATAATTTCGTTTCATTACGGTTACGAAAAGTTCATTACATTTGGACCGGTCAAATCTTTAATTAAATTTGTGTCCAAGTGAATTGATAAGCGGATTATTTGTATAAAGGCAAGAAACTCCTCAATATAATCAAAGGGATGTAGCGGAGGACTATAGAGCTTCTATAATAGTCTCAACTGAGGTAGAAAAATATACTTTATCTTTTCATGAAGTATCAAAAGGCAAGACCATTGCTGCTGAAGAAGCTATATGAGAATCCGAAATTGTTGGACCAACTAGAACTATGGAAGAGAGAAATATAGACAAAAAGGGGTGAGGCTGGCCAAAGGTGAGTTTCAGGGTAACAGAGGCTAAAGCATGGTTTTCACTTCACCCCAAAAAACTACCTTCCAGCTGGACGTCAAACGTCAGATTTGTTTTTTACGTTGTTGCTCAGCGTTATAGCGTTTTCACTTAGCGTTGCTCCCGCAAATAATGGAACCAAGGCTTAACAGATAAACTGAACACTGCACTATTTGCGGCCCATCTATTGTCTTTCTTCTTTGCAATCTTTTTTCTAATATCATACAGATTTGTATTGTTACTAACCTCTTCAATATACCTTTCAGCAATTTTTACTAGTTACTGACTCGATTAGGAACGAAACAAATAAAAACGTGGAAGACCGCGGACGGCCTCTTCTGAACACGCGTGGTCGAAAATGACGTCACGACTCTAGCTTATTTCTGATTGGCTCGCGCAGAGCGTTAACGTTGAACACGGCCGAAAAAATAGAAAGCTAATATCGCCACACTCAACGCAATTTCTGTCCAGCGTAACTATGTTGGTTTTTACCTCTCCGAGTGACGTATGTCACGGAGAGGTTCTGTAACGATCGTGTGTCTGTCTGTGTGTCTGTGTGTGTGTCTGTTGTTATTACCTCTCCGAGTGACGTATGTCACGGATAGGTTCTGTAACGATCGTGTGTGTGACTGTCTGTCTGTGTGTGTGTCTGTTGTTACATCCACGTGACCGCGTTCGCAGTTTCCAAATCAGAGCAAACGTGTCCGCCATTTCCGAACTGCTTTCACAGTCACGGAAATGGCTCCTCTACTTGAGTTCTCACACCACCATCTTCTGGTCTTCGTCCATTCCACATGGACACCAGTCTGTACATACTGTCTTCTAATCACCACCATCTTCTGGTCTTTGTCCATCCCACTTGGACACCAGTTTATAAATACTTGCTTCTAAACACCACCATCTACTGGTCTTCCGTATATTTCACATAGACACCAATCTCTCTCATTGGCTTCTAACTCCATCGTCATCGTTTGGTTTAAGACATTCGCGGCGATCAGCTAGGGTTACAAGAAACGTCTAGCCTCCCTAGGGTGGGTTGTCCACCAAAGGTTTTCGCAATTGCGGTTGTTCTTGCTTTTAACTGTAGTTCGACACCGTTATATACTACCTATTTGCGTAAGGCGAAGCAACCGGCGTATGCTTCATTTCAAACGCCAATATTAGTCAAGTCTCTCAAGAATGCTTAATTGTTCTTTATCAAAACGATGTAACGCTCAATAAGGCAAACAACTAACGAAGAAAATATTTAATATTAATTATATTTATTTTAATATTTAAGATAATCTTGTTTCTCAACTGAAAATTAATACGGAAAGAGTTAAAAAGCAGTCTATGTTTTTGTCAGTGTGTGTCCGTCCATTGTTACACTAGTGCGTCGCGTTAGCAGTTAGCCTTGTGTTGATGTGTTAAGAAATCATACCGAACCTTAATATTCCGTTTATCCATAATATAAAGTGAATATGTGAAAGTATTTTTCGTAATTATGATGCATTTAGTACTTTTGTAGCTTTAAAGCTCTGTTTCATTTTGATATTCCAAAGATTTTTTTAATATTGTTATTTGAAATGGCTGTTTATATATTACTTAAGCTATACTACATCTGTATATAGAATAATCCTTGTATTAATTATTTCATGAGGAAAACTAAGACCTAGACTCCGATGAATATAACATGTGTTATCCGCTATAGGCTTAGTGGAACAAAGAGTAAATAATTGAGGCCTGAGGTGAAGTAAACTTTTGGCTTTGATTATCGTGTCTGTAATGAAGAGACATTAACGGTTCAGAGTGAGCCGAAAGTTAATTACACTCTTAAATAATTAGGTTAAGATTTTATTATAGAAGAAAAGAAGAAAAGATCATGGTGGCAATTAAATTAGTAAAAGGGCTAATGGTAAACGGGTAGTAGCTACAGACTTATTATTCTCTTTATGGAGCGCATTGACTAATAGTGCGTCTAGCTACAATTTAGCTTAGGTGTTATTTAACGTTAACACTCATGTTGGCAAACTAAAAATATTGTTCAGGTGAGACGAGACGATAGTGTTTACACTGCAAACCAGTTGTGATTGTAGCTATCAGAATATAGGGTAAACAGCTGAAGCGTAGACTTCATTTCCTGTTCTTTTCCCCATTGACTGATTTCCATGTGTCCAAGATTTATCCTTATTGGACGTAAAATGTCGTCTGCTTTACTGTATATTCGCTATGCTTGGAATACTGCTTCAATATTTCGTAAAGTTTTTATGTCAAAAAAAAAGTGAAATAATTCCATATCTAGGTAAATAAGTTTGTAGTAGTAGACCTCTTGACTCGGAGAGGTAATATTTTGGTTTTCCCAACTTGTTTTTTTCTAATCGAGTCAGTTGCCAGTACAAATAAGAATATAAAACATTTTAATGTATCAAAAAATATTTTTTGGTGCTGAGATTGCTTTAGAAAAATCCAAACGGTTAGGCATTGGTAAAAAAGACATGTGTAAGCTATTTGCAGAGATGATAATTGTTTTACATGTTTTAAATAAGACTGAAGCTTCCACTATTGTGTTTATGCTCCTTGTTTGTTTCACTGAAAACCATCTAGGTGTAGATAATAGTCAGACCAAAAATTTCAAAAATATATATTTTAAATCTAATCAGATACGCCCACATAGTTGAAAATAGACCTTTTAAATTTGCGGGAGCCTATCTTGAGAATTTTTCTTTGCTTGTAGGTTGTCAATTTATCTACCAGTAAATATTTGTGTTTGGAAGTTTGATATTAAGTCAAATTAAGTGGTTGTAAAGAGCCAGCAGGATTTTGCCGCTTCTTTTTGTGAGTATTTGATTTTTGTATGTAAAATGGAGGAAGATAATGTTGAGAGTAAGGATTTGATGCGGAAGCGCAAAGCGCGGGAAAGGATGAGGGCAAAAAGGTCGACGTTTTCATTGGATACTTAAGTTTATATAATCTTCTCGACACTGAGAGGTAATATTTTGGTTTTCCCAACTTGTTTCTTGCTACAACGTACTACCTCTGAGGTACTACAAATATACTTTGGACAAACTCTAAGCTTTCGCTTGTATAAAATCTATATTTGGAAAACTACTGAAGCTATATACGTCTATTTATACCTAATGGGCCTTATATATATTTAATGCCTTCGACACCACTAAAGAACCTCCCTCAAACAAAACTATTATTTTCATATAGCTCTAAACGTATATTGCGTTTGAATTTTCTCTACTCGAAGCAGCTTGAAGGAAAATAAAACGGAATATTTTATCCAGATTTATTCAATAAAAAAATCGTGAAAGGAATTCAATTTCCCCTGAAAGAAAGAATTTAAGTTACTCGTAAAATCGGGGTTCAACGTAATAAAAAAAGTGCTTATTCTTCCATTGACTGTCTTAAGTCTCATTTCAGAAAAAGGGCTTTTCCCATCAAATTATTTCACTTACATATATTCGTCTATGAATGTACAACTATACTCATGTTCTTTTAAAAGACCAAAGGTAGAAGCCAGTTAGCTCACGTGTATCGTTGGTTTGGGAGATTTTACAATAAATGACGGAGAAAAGCGCAAGCGTCTGTCAGTCTGGCGGCACGAGACAGATGACGGTTATGGCTTTAACCCGTTATTTCATCTTCTAAATATTTAAAGAGGCAACTCCATTCGCGATCTACGTACGAAGCGAGTGAGATGAATGCTTTATTACGACAGAAAACTCGTAAATAAAACCACATGCCTTCCCTCGCAACTTCAACTCCCGCTACGTTTACCACCAGAGTCCAGAAATGGATTAAACATGAAGTTTCTTAAATTTGGCCATTCTTCATCCAATATTTTAACGTTTTTAATACCATGCTTTATTACATAATGTTATTAACGATATACTTCATCATCTATCATCAAGAAGAGTAGATCTTTTATAAACATATTACAACATCTTTCGTCTTTCAAATTTAGGGTACGAAATTGCACATAATCTCTTCTGTTCTGGCTACTGAATGGCAATCCAAGTTTACAGGATAAGAAAATTATATATACCAAGACGACTGATGGCAACAAACGAAACAGCTATAATTTCACATGCGGTTTATGTTCGACGGCCGCTGACTATTTGAAATCGAGTGTAACAAGTTGATTGAATTTTCAAATAGCATTTAATTGTTATTTTATTAATCATTTTAAAATATTATCAGTGGGGGATAAATGCTACACTGTATTAGCTTACAATTTAACTTAATTTTATTTGAAGTTTCATTTTAACCTGAAACAAACCCCATATAGTGAACGTTGATCGAAACTCGCAAATATTGTGGCCGACGTAAAATGTATTACTATAATAAACTCTATTTAATAACCCTTTTAGCCACTCATAAAAGGGGTCTTGCTTTCAAGAAGCTCTTTGGAACAAACTGATGTTCACGAATATGAGAGCCATAGGAGGGTTTCGTATTAAGTAACACTGAAATTGTTCCAGAAGAACTATGTTGGTCGGGCCGACTAAGATGGCTGTTGGTCGAGCCGTCGTTCTATCGTACCTAAAAAACCAACGAGCCAGTTGTTTATATTTGAATTTTAGTCTCATCAAGAATAATCAGAAAACTAAATTTGGTCGTTGACATCGCGACAAAGAAGGTACGGAATACAAGCAGTTCGACCGTCCTATTGTCCAATCTGAAAAACTAACTGGCCTAGGGTTTTTCGTTGTGTATTTTCTACAGCCAAATAACTCATCTTTACCAACTATATTCTAGGGCAGGTCCCACGACTGAGATTACTGTAGGACTCCACTACCGACTATTCATAGTCAATTTTTTTCAGTAGTAATAAACACAATAATATTAACATAAACTTATCTCTACTAAGGGATATTCACACTAAGCATGAGACTTGTTTACAGGGTTCCTTTACAATGCATAGAGGGGTGGTGGCTAGCCCATATGCCACAGCTAAAGCTAGATTCCCATTCGACCAAAAAAAAAAACCGAGGAAATCACACAGCCAACGGTAGAAATTTTAACTTACGCCGGCGTCCGGCGGTAGACCGTTCACACTACGACTGATTTTCAGTTTGGCGGTAGATCCTTTTGGGTCACGTGACAAATTTGAGTTGTTTCTACAGCATCTATTTCACACTCTTAATTGGTATCTTTGTCCCCTTGTCGCTTAGATCGTACAAGAAGGGATATTTTCTAACGTCCTCAGTAAAGTCTTCCTTATTAACATCTTATCTCTTTTTACTTCCGTTAATTTAATTTTTCTTTCATGGTGGTATTTTTCCGATAAGCCTTGGTCAACCACAAAAAATGGCGGCTATCAATCGATCTCGCGTATGCGTGCGCCCTTGAAATTTACGACGTTTTCATTGGGATAATTTCATTGGCTGAGACCTCGGCGTAACGCCGAACACGACCGAAAAAATAGAACACAACTTACGCCCGACCGAACGGAAGTTCCGTCGGGCTCGGCGTAAAGATTTTTCGGTCAAACCCCTTTCTGCCGGGTTTCCGTCGTCTTTTCCGTCGAGTGGGAATCTAGCTCAACCCACAGCGCCCTATACTAACTATTACCCTTAACCTCAGCAAGTTATGATGCTAAGGAGAAACCGGGTAAGATGAAACATTCTTAAACAAGTGGGGAGAGAACTTACAAACTCTACTCAGAAGGGTTTGTTAGTCGGTTTTTCACCGTGCCTTTGCTCTTCGTACAGTTCGTCCACTGTTGCTAAAAGACAGTCGGAAAACTATCAGTTTCAGTTTCTGCTTTGAAATAAATTCTTTAAACGTTCAAACTCGTCTGTGAACTTAGGTATACTGGAAAGGATCCTGGATTAAGAGATATAGATAGGACTAGTGGCTTCATAACACCTATCTCATTCTGTTCCTGATTCACTTTACCGCCTCTAATCCAGCGGAGAGCGATGGATCATGGAGGAAAATTAGAGAGGAGAAGAAAACGGGTCACACTTAGCTCTATCCGTAAGACCCTCTACCCACAAGTGGGAGAGTAACCTGGTAAAAATTTCCAGGCAGATATAAGGAACGTTTGCACACGTGACCAAACTTTACCAGGCTGCAGTCCCTACATTTTTTAATCCACCCCATCCCCCTTTTAATTTTTACTCCATGTATGGACCAAAGTACCTTTTCCGTACAATAACATCCTGGCCAAAACTATAGTCACTTTTATCTTCAAAATATGGTTTGTGGCTTTTGTGGTCATATTTTCCACAATTAAGTTAGCGATGTCTTTTAAGTGGAGCAGTACAATAAACATATATTCTCTTAGTATATTGACCTTTCAATACATAATGAAATATTACCACTTCATGATATACCGCATCCTATTTATAAACTACTTTAGAATACACTGTATTGATGAATAAAATTTTTGGTCCACGCTATTTAAATGTGTTCCTCATATTAGTTTGTATCAGAAATATATATCGCCAATAAGAATTATTGTGTAGAGATTTTCTCAACGTATCTAAGCGGAATTTGTGGAAAGAGCTTGACTAATCATTATGTAAAACGAATTAAACCTCGCGAATAATTAATCTATCTCGCTGCACCTTGCACGTGGCTAGGAACTGACGTTGCTACCAACGAATGAAATCACACCTAGGAACACTTCAGGCATGACGGAATACTCAAGTCAGGCTCACAAAACCAGCATAAAAATTAACATGGGAGATATGGAGGCCCAATGGTCCTATTAGCTGTATGCTCAACTTTTGGATTCAAAGATAAATACATTGACGTATATATTTCAACAAAAACGGATTTATGGGATAAGAACGTCGGATCATAGCTTTAGCCTCTAGTACCATCCTCGCATACTTTATTGAGAAACTTCGTCTGCTTATATTTTGACTCCACCCACAAATTCGATCTCTAGAAGTAGCTATATACAGAATTTGTGGGTGGAGTCAAAATATAAGCAGACGAAGTTTCTCAATAAAGTATGCGAGGATGGGGAGTGAATTCGCTAACTCCGACGTTCTTATCCCATAAATCCGTTTTTGATTTCAAATTATTACTACGATGTCTTTAATTTGGATCTCACTATCTTGCTCAATTTCAATGTAATACTAGCTATCATCTCATCATAATTTATTAATCAAAAAACTGTCATTGTAGACAAAGACCGGAAAGTGTAAAAGATAAGTGTAGAAAATTAATTGTCTAAAGTAACAGATATTCAAATTTTCACTTTTGAAGACATGATTATAAAACATCAATTATTTTAAAAAAATTGTTATCTTACTTTTTTTGACCAAAATTACTTCAGTAAAATATTTTAACATGAAACATGCGCATCATTTTAAAAATAGTACGCGTTTGCATTTTATTTTCTCTCAAAAAGTGACAATTAGGTTGACAATTCGGCCCTATAAAGAGAATTAAATGGACTGAAAATCGTTGAGAGCTAATAAAATAAAACCCGTTAAGAATTATAAAGTTTTCGAAGTTTTAAAAATTAGCGTGCTGTATAGCTCTCAAAAGATGACAATCAATCGATAGATCTTTTCGACACTAATAACTAAATCACAATGAAAAGGCCTATGTTATTTTCCACTATTTATTTCCAATTTTAAAAAATAAAAATTTAAACTCTTCAAGCGAAATCTTTTCAGATATCCAAGTATTTGAATCTCCTAAAAGAAAATGTTAGTCGAAAGTAAAACCTAGTTACAAGCTAGAATCCCTTAAACTCTTGTAGGTGGCATTTCTCTTGAAATACTATTGAGAGAAAAATACTTGGGTTAAAAGTGGTGAAAATATTTTGGGCAAATGAAATTTTGGTGAAAAAAAGTAAGATAAGAATTTTTTTTAAATAATTGATGTTTTATAATCATGTCTTCAAAAGTGAAAATTTGAATATCTGTCACTTTAGACAATTAATTTTCTACACTTATCTTTTACACTTTCCGGTCTTTGTCTACAATGACAGTTTTGATTAATATCTGTTACTTCAGTCTTAATATTAATTAAAATTGTTAAGAAACCATAGGAGAGAAAAATTCTAAGGGCGTCGCGCGTCCATCGGTAATCTAAAATAATTACCAGTCGTCGGTATTCGGGCTTAATTGCCAGTCGTCGGTAATCTAGCATAATTTCCAGTCGTCGGTAATCTAGCATAATTTCCAGTCGTCGGTGATCTAGCTTAATTACTAGTCGTCGGTGATCTAGCATAATTACCAGTCGTCGGTGATCTAGCATAATTACCAGTCGTCGGTGATCTAGCATAATTACCAGTCGTCGGTAATCTAGCTTAATTACCAGTCGTCGGTAATCTAGCTTAATTACCAGTCGTCGATAATCTAGCATAATTACCAGTCGTCGGTAATCTAGCTTAATTACCAGTCGTCGGTAATCTAGCTTAATTACCAGTCGTCGGTAATCTAGCTTAATTACCAGTCGTCGGTAATCTAGCTTAATTACCAGTCGTCGGTAATCTAGCTTAATTACCAGTCGTCGGTAATCTAGCTTAATTACCAGTCGTTTGTAATCTAGCTTAATTACCAGTCGTCGGTAATCTAGCTTAATTACCAGTCGTCGGTAATCTAGCTTAATTACCAGTCGTCGGTAATCTAGCTTAATTACCAGTCGTTTGTAATCTAGCTTAATTACCAGTCGTCGGTAATCTAGCTTAATTACCAGTCGTCGGTAATCTAGCTTAATTACCAGTCGTCGGTAATCTAGCTTAATTACCAGTCGTCGGTAATCTAGCTGAATCACCAGTCGTCGGTAATCTAGCTTAATCACCAGTCGTCGGTAATCTAGCTGAATCACCAGTCGTCGGTAATTTAGCTGAATCACCAGTCGTCGGTAATCTAGCTGAATTACCATTCGTCGGTAATCTAGCTGAATCACCAGTCGTCGGTAATCTAGCTTAATCACCAGTCGTCGGTAATCTAGCTGAATCACCAGTCGTCGGTAATTTAGCTGAATCACCAGTCGTCGGTAATCTAGCTGAATTACCATTCGTCGGTAATCTAGCTGAATCACCAGTCGTCGGTAATCTAGCTGAATCACCAGTCGTCGGTAATCTAGCTGAATCACCAGTCGTCGGTAATCTAGCTGAATTACCATTCGTCGGTAATCTAGCTGAATCACCAGTCGTCGGTAATCTAGCTGAATCACCAGTCGTCGGTAATCTAGCTGAATCACCAGTCGTCGGTAATCTAGCTGAATTACCATTCGTCGGTAATCTAGCTGAATCACCAGTCGTCGGTAATCTAGCTGAATCACCAGTCGTCGGTAATCTAGCTGAATCACCAGTCGTCGGTAATCTTGCTGAATCACCAGTCGTCGGTAATCTAGCTTAATTACTAGTCGCCGGTAATCTAGCTGAATCACCAGTCGTTGGTAATCTAGCTGAATTACTAGTCGTCGGTAATCTAGCTGAATTACTGGTCGTCGGTAATCTAGCTGAATCACCAGTCGTCGGTAATCTAGCTGAATAACCAGTCGTCGGTAATCTAGCTGAATCACCAGTCGTCGGTAATCTAGCTGAATCACCAGTCGTCGGTAATCTAGCTGAATCACCAGTCGTCGGTAATCTAGCTGAATCACCAGTCGTCGGTGATCTAGCTTAATCACCAGTCGTCGGTGATCTAGCTTAATCACCAGTCGTCGGTAATCTAGCTGAATCACCAGTCGTCGGTAATTTAGCTGAATCACCAGTCGTCGGTAATCTAGCTGAATCACCAGTCGTCGGTAATCTAGCTGAATCACCAGTCGTCGGTAATCTAGCTGAATTACCATTCGTCGGTAATCTAGCTGAATCACCAGTCGTCGGTAATCTAGCTGAATCACCAGTCGTCGGTAATCTAGCTGAATCACCAGTCGTCGGTAATCTAGCTGAATTACCATTCGTCGGTAATCTAGCTGAATCACCAGTCGTCGGTAATCTAGCTGAATCACCAGTCGTCGGTAATCTAGCTGAATCACCAGTCGTCGGTAATCTTGCTGAATCACCAGTCGTCGGTAATCTAGCTGAATCACCAGTCGTCGGTGATCTAGCTGAATCACCAGTCGTCGGTAATCTAGCTGAATCACCAGTCGTCGGTAATCTAGCTGAATTACCATTCGTCGGTAATCTAGCTGAATCACCAGTCGTCGGTAATCTAGCTGAATCACCAGTCGTCGGTAATCTAGCTGAATCACCAGTCGTCGGTAATCTTGCTGAATCACCAGTCGTCGGTAATCTAGCTGAATCACCAGTCGTCGGTGATCTAGCTGAATCACCAGTCGTCGGTAATCTAGCTGAATCACCAGTCGTCGGTAATCTAGCTGAATCACCAGTCGTCGGTGATCTAGCTGAATCACCAGTCGTCGGTGATCTAGCTGAATCACCAGTCGTCGGTGATCTAGCTGAATCACCAGTCGTCGGTAATCTAGCTGAATCACCAGTCGTCGGTGATCTAGCTGAATCACCAGTCGTCGGTGATCTAGCTGAATCACCAGTCGTCGGTGATCTAGCTGAATCACCAGTCGTCGGCGATCTAGCTGATTCACCAGTCGTCGGTAATCTAGCTTAATTACTAGTCGCCGGTAATCTAGCTGAATCACCAGTCGTTGGTAATCTAGCTGAATCACCAGTCGTTGGTAATCTAGCTGAATTACTAGTCGTCGGTAATCTAGCTGAATTACTGGTCGTCGGTAATCTAGCTGAATCACCAGTCGTCGGTAATCTAGCTGAATAACCAGTCGTCGGTAATCTAGCTGAATCACCAGTCGTCGGTAATCTAGCTGAATCACCAGTCGTCGGTAATCTAGCTGAATCACCAGTCGTCGGTAATCTAGCTGAATCACCAGTCGTCGGTGATCTAGCTTAATCACCAGTCGTCGGTGATCTAGCTTAATCACCAGTCGTCGGTAATCTAGCTGAATCACCAGTCGTCGGTAATTTAGCTGAATCACCAGTCGTCGGTAATCTAGCTGAATCACCAGTCGTCGGTAATCTAGCTGAATCACCAGTCGTCGGTAATCTAGCTGAATCACCAGTCGTCGGTAATTTAGCTGAATCACCAGTCGTCGGTAATCTAGCTGAATCACCAGTCGTCGGTAATCTAGCTGAATCACCAGTCGTCGGTAATCTAGCTGAATCACCAGTCGTCGGTAATCTAGCTGAATTACCATTCGTCGGTAATCTAGCTGAATCACCAGTCGTCGGTAATCTAGCTGAATCACCAGTCGTCGGTAATCTTGCTGAATCACCAGTCGTCGGTAATCTAGCTGAATCACCAGTCGTCGGTGATCTAGCTGAATCACCAGTCGTCGGTAATCTAGCTGAATCACCAGTCGTCGGTGATCTAGCTGAATCACCAGTCGTCGGTGATCTAGCTGAATCACCAGTCGTCGGTGATCTAGCTGAATCACCAGTCGTCGGTGATCTAGCTGAATCACCAGTCGTCGGTGATCTAGCTGAATCACCAGTCGTCGGCGATCTAGCTGATTCACCAGTCGTCGGTAATCTAGCTTAATTACTAGTCGCCGGTAATCTAGCTGAATCACCAGTCGTTGGTAATCTAGCTGAATTACTAGTCGTCGGTAATCTAGCTGAATTACTAGTCGTCGGTAATCTAGCTGAATCACCAGTCGTCGGTAATCTAGCTGAATAACCAGTCGTCGGTAATCTAGCTGAATCACCAGTCGTCGGTAATCTAGCTGAATCACCAGTCGTCGGTAATCTAGCTGATTCACCAGTCGTCGGTAATCTAGCTGAATCACCAGTCGTCGGTGATCTAGCTGAATCACCAGTCGTCGGTGATCTAGCTGATTCACCAGTCGTCGGTAATCTAGCTTAATTACTAGTCGCCGGTAATGTAGCTAAATTACCAGCAGTCCTTGATCTAGCTTAATTACCAGCCGTCGGTAATCTAATTTAATTAAGTTTAATTGGTAATATATTTCAATTACCTTTAATTGGTCATTTAGTTTAATTACCTCTAATCGGTAATCTAATTTAATTACATCTAATCGGTAATATAATTTAACTACCTCTAATCGGTAATATAATTTAACTACCTCTAATCGGTAATATAATTTAATTACCTCTAATCGGTAATATAATTTAATTACCTCTAATTGGTAATCTAATTTAATTACCTCTAATCGGTAATATAATTTAATTACCTCTAATTGGTAATCTAGTTTAATTACCTTTAACTAATAATCTCGTTTATATATCTTTAAAAGGTAATCAAGTTTACGTATCTTTTATTGGTAATCCAGTTTAATTAGCTTTAATCTGTACTTCGCAACTAAATTAGTGGATAGGCAATAGTTAAAATGTCCTTTAAGCTAGCTATTTGCTCTAAGAATTTGACTATATCCGCGGTAAAACGACGAAAATCCAAGAGTGGCTTTCTAAACTACAAAGTCGTAAGTTCCACAGCTTCAGGGTGAACCACATAAGTCAGAGCATGTAATTAAAACTATGAAAAACAATACTTAAACTTAATTTTTCTTAATGAAAAAAAATAGGCGCCAATTATGATAATGGGGCTTTCATTTAAGACCCTTTTCAAATCTATCAAATGTATAGTTATTTTTGTAAGGGTATAGACAAAATGGTTAAGTTTTGAAAATTTCCCATGTTATTTCTATGGAGATTTTCCAGTTTTTCGTCAAAATCTGTGATTAATTTTATGGAAATGAAAACCACCCTTAGCAACTTTATTTTTTATAAAATTAACTATTAGATGGATCTCTTTGAAATTTTAAACACAAAATTAGGGCCCGAATTTTAGTTCACTGTCAAAATTTCAAAGCAGCAAACACAATACGAAAAACGTTTTGGCCAATCAAAAAACCATCCTTATACATTAGAGGCAGTATGAAGTCTTATCTAAGAGAGCTATCGCTCTCATAGAATTTACGTGAAAGAAGATATATTTTCATTTCCCGCCATTTGTTGGGGGATTATAATGAGGAGTTTTTTTTTTGGTTTTTTTATAATAAATTCTGTAGTGGATGGTAAAAATGCAATCATGACGCAATAACATATAGTTGTGAAAAACAGGAGTGAGGTTCATACAAAGAAGAGGTTCTCTTTCTTTGTATTTTTAGTGTGCTACCTCTACATAAATATCTAACTTTATACAATCTGTGTTGATCATGTAAAATAAACTCATCTGAAATTTATTATTGGCATGGTCGCGATACATTTAATCCATAAATGAGTTGTAATGTGTGCTCATTTGAAGTGTATTTCTTCTTTTGTCCCGAGACATTACAACGAAAAATTTGAAACCATAATTTTATAGATATTGAAAACATCAGATTTATTTTCTTCGGCTCTTTTAAGATATTACAAACACACCGCCTATAATCTCAAGTCTTCCCCCTTACTTTCAAGAAGCCCGCTCGCGATTTGACAATATGATATTTCTATTTTGGGATATTGAATTGCGCTCACCATATCCTGCCAGCATCAACAGTTAAGGGTCTTCGTGACCTTAAAATTCAATAGGGCAACTCCATAAGAGCGGAAATGAAGGACGTTGCTAACTCTTGCAGTAACCTGTTTCACTGTGTACTCAAATTGTGTTTAACAGAAAAATATTTGACCATAAATTTGATGGGCGTTACCGTATACCCTAGATTTATCCATTTCTCTTGATATTAATTTAAGGGAGACTTCAAGTACTACCAGGGTCATTTCAAGGAGTAGTAGTAATCGGCTGTTACCCCGAACACGTGTCTATTCTAGTCATCTATGGCACAATAAACAAGTCACAAAAACTTTTTCGTATTAGCTATGTGGGGTGGGTCGTCATACACGACGTGTATCACCGGTTTAGGTCTAACTTATCCTCAACGACGACCAAAACACGCCCGTTCACTTAAAAATGTACACTATATTTCTAGAATTAGAACGTATAAAAACTCTACTGCGCACTGCCACTTACTACTCTCGATTCATATACGCGGATACCAGCAACGAAATAAATGGAAGAAACTTGAAGATGTTTGGCCATCAAGTAGGAAAACCGCCAGGTAAATGTTTATTTCAACGTTGATATAGGCACTTCGCCACTACAACTTGGTAGCGTAGTACAGTACTAGCTTATTTTATAGTGAAATAGCATAGCAATTCTTCTGGAACTCTATCTGCCCCTGACACAAAGACTCAGGCCTGAAGCTAGATAAAACTGGTCCCCGAAGGAACTCAGGGACAGTTTAATAACCCTATAAGGACGGGAAAAACACATTAAAATTCCTCTAACACGAGTACGAAATGTTAACATATTTTTGCACTACTGTTGTTATTAAGGCAAAATTCACAATTTCTTCTACAACCAAACTTTCATGCTGAAAATCCAAGGGTTGCTTGAGCCTTGAGTTTAGTACTTAAGAAGGTAGTAATTCGACGCTATTCTAGTCCCGAATAGTATTTGTAGAGCGTGCACGCGCTATAGACATTCCGTTAATTGCATGTAGAGAGACAAACACACAGGAAGTAGACCGAAATCTTACGTTCTTTACCTCGCGCCAAGAGGCAACAACGGACGGAGCCTGAGTTCAGGACACGCGAGAGCCTAGACAACTCGCCCTGCCTCCAGCGGCGCTACTAGGCGCGAGAGAAATAAGGTAGCCTCCCCTTCTGTGGTGTGTAGTTCTCTCTCGGAATTAATGGAATAGTCTATAACCAGCCTTTATCCTTTACCACAAACACAAGCCGCCAACTTTAACGTATATAGCTACGTGTTATATAACACACTTAGCTAAAAAATAGTACAGGACCAATGAGAAAATAAGCTTAGCTCTTTCAGCGGGCTACAATATCGTTAATTATAGAATTTGCAACTAGGAATGATGAATGAAGTGGCATGAGCGGCTTGATCCGATTTTAGAGAGAGGAGAGTCTTATTTATTGGTCAGTGTTACTGTCTTAGTGTTGATTTTCTTTTGCCTTTACCAATGCGTACTTCATAAAGTCAAGACCGTGCCGAGGGGCTAGTCATTCGCCAAAATTTTGTACATCCGATTTCTGAATTTCTATGTGAAATCTTCAGACTGATTTCCCTTTATTACCGCAGATTATTTGTGATTCTTGTTTGAATTTCCGTAATTAAATTGCCGTGATTACCACTGGATTCTTCGTGAATTACGATGAATGCCGTGATTACCACTGGATTCTTCGTGAATTACGATGAATGCCGTGATTACCACTGGATTCTTCGTGAATTACGATGAATGCCGTGATTACCACTGGATTCTTCGTGAATTACGATGGATGCAGTGATTATTTATACTTCAACTGATATCGATTTTTTTTTTGGATTTTCAAATTCCTCGATTGATTGTATGATTATTTCACGAAATGCGTGATTACCGAGGTGATTTCAAAAGATTACTAGTAAATCATGTGATTATTTCTGATTTTCTCAAGATTTCACACGATTTCCAGTGATTATCGGAGATTTCTGATTACAGTTGATTACCCACAAAAATGAATGTGATTACTGATGATTTTCTAAGAATTCTAGAAATCAAGTATTCGATTTCTGCGTTTTGTACACCTAATTGTTCAAGTGACTAACCCCACGGACCGTGCACGGTAATTTTATCCATCCTCAAAAGTGACAGTTCAGTTTGCCACTGTTTCCTGCTAGAGACGCTGTTTATCAGAATTGCTTGGGCTGGTAATAACGTCAAGTTTTATAGAATAAGATATTTATTACCTTTTATTCCTTCATTTAAAAAATAAGTAGGAGCTTTAAAATTTTTAATTTCAGATTAGCTAGCAATGGAACTGGCAAACAATATTTCTACTTTATACTCTACCGCATATTTCGAATGATATAATTCAAAAACGAGTGATTTGGTTAAAACCATTATCACCCACCCGATCCCTGTTAATACTGATATTAAAGTTAAATTTTTACTGATGCCGACGAATACCATCAACGAAATGCCAGAAATTAGTTAACTCTGCCTAAAACCAATTTAACCAAAATTATTTTAATAAATAATAGAATAGGTTAGCCGACCGAACATAATGAAACTTATATAAATGTTGATGATAGAGAAACGCGCGCGTATAAATTTGAGATTGAGCCCAATAATATAACGTTTATCGCAATTCTTCATGACTTCACCATTATAAGGAATTTCTTTGAAAAGTCGAATATTCTAATTTCGCAACATTAGTAAAATAACCCAGAAACTGACTCTCAGATTATTAAGTGAGAGCCCAGAATGATTAAGAGCACGTACTGATGGAGACAAAGCCCCGTGGATACAGCAAGAATATTCAATAATAATATTGAAAAGTTGAAAACCAGATAAACACTCACAGCGACAGATGATAACTCAAGCTCCTTAATCCACGTGGTCTCTCCAAAAAATTGTAAGCGCTCGTCATTCTCCTGCGATACTTGGGATCCTTGGATCGCGGCTTATAGTTCAAAGGTTTCCCCAAAAGGCTCATCCGAGGATGTTCCAGCCGATTCAAACGGTTTTTACCTTGCGCATCGCAAGTCAATCTCTTGGAATTACGTTTTTCTCCAAAGTCTTGAAGTTCCACGATACTAACCGAACCTTCCATGCAAACCTTTTTAGAAACTTGGGTGACTTTGACTTTGCGGAATTCCGGCGGTGTATAATCCGAATCGTAACAATCATCCGAGCCGAACGTGAAGAAATTACGGCCTTCTTCGCCCTGTAACTGAAACATGATGGGTGTCTCGCTATGAGTGTTGCCAGCAGCCTGGTTTATTTCAGATAAACACTAAATCCCAAATCCAAACAAAAGTTCCGCATCCGCGCGAATGCTTCATTCACCGCGGAGAAATTGCTTTTTTATTCTTATTTTTTAAATTTACGTCATTTTGGAACGGTGAAGATAAATGTTCGGATCGCCACGTGTTTTTCCAATGATCCAATCAGTCGCGGCACTGAACTTTCAACTTTCACAGCCAGCAAAAAAAATTATAAATCAAAGGCCAATACGATAACACGGTTGTCTCCTTAAGTTAAGTTATAGAAAATAAAATCGCATGTTTCCTTTAATGTAATAATAATTTGATTCGGTTTTAGTGCCATTTATCCGAACTGAATTCCACCCAAATTTGCAATGGTCAAGGTTGTATTTATATTTTTCTGGTTTTCATGTTAACCACGATTGCACATTCACAATTTTTAGGAATTGAAACTATTTTCACTTTGCACAGAATTTCCATATACTATCAGACACTTTTTTTAGAATTACTATAATTCAAATTAATTCTGTTATTAAACCCGATTTCGGACTAGCGAGTTCTCCACAGCCTCCACATTAATTTTATGCTCACGGACATGAACATTCTCCTCACTTCCTTCTTGTCAACGCGCAGAGCATTTCAAACTGTGTCACATGTCACATAAACACAACATATATTGCGCGTCGCTGGTAAACAAAGTTCACCACACGTGTAGAACATAGTAAACATCAAGCAAGATTATTTCAAAATTATTTCGCTCGCGCCAGAAAGCTATCCCGTTTTGCTTTAAACAAGAAACTCCCGCATTTTGTTCAGATTGCCAGGGAAAAGCCGCGTTCAAGAGGTTTGCCTGCATACGAAGAGCGTGTTTGACGCCAGAAGGCGAGACCACGTGACTTTATAGGCTCGTCGACAGGAAAATGTATATCTTCTCACTCTCTCTCCATAAAGAAGAGGAGTATTCGGATAGAAGTGAGGAGTAAGAGGCTTTCTTCTCAAAAGTCCGCTTTGCGCGAGGATGGAGGAAGTTTGGAAACATGTTTTATGCAATTTAATTCCACCGTGGGTAACAAAATTGCACGTTGACAAAAAACTTTTATAGGTACATTCCACGCTGGGTTTCTGCAGTAAACTACCGCTAGTCTTTTAAAATCAGACAGCTTATGAAAATAAAATTGAGGTTTAATATTATTGTAATCTAAAGCTTTCCTATTAACTAGATAAACGAATGCACGAAACCAGGGATAGATTTAATTTTAGAAATAGGAATGGAGAACAGAATAATGTGGGCGCGCTTCAAAGTACCGGACCCCCTTCCACGGGACGGAGGGGTATGAAAGAAGAGGCGGGTCATAGCGACAGAGGTGAAAAGGAACAACGTATTTTTCACCATCGCCGTCAGCAACGTCATCAAAACGTAGTTTAACTGAGCCAATACGATAATTTAAACTTTTCGTTACGTGTTGTAGGGCTCTATACTGGGCTATGAGTCGGACTGAAGTAAATACAAACCGTTCTCCATTCCTACTTCTAAAATTAAATCCATCCCTGACCAAACTAATTAAACTATTTGATTCTTCGACGTTCACATACTGCAGAGATTATTTTCAAACACGAATGCTGTAAGATAAAATACATCGAAAAGCTGAAACAGCTCACTCAATAGGGTAACGTTGTTTCCGCTTTGCTAGTTGTACAATTCGTCTTCTAAATTTAAAATAACTCAATCAAAAATGTCCAAAATAATTTACAAAATTCTTGAAAAGTGTATAAAATTTCAGAATTATTGAAAAGTCACCATTTTTCGATCAAAAGTTCGAATTTTCATTATACATTATGGGTACGTTAACATGGATGAAACATTTCTATGCGAAAACATTAAGTTCCACAAAGCACAAAGACGTCGTCCGTTGAGTTGTTGCAAAACAGTCATAACTGCGCAAATTTTGCAAAAGCAATGCTCTCTAAACGGTGATTTGAGAGATAGTTACCCTTTGGTATATAATTTGTCACTTTTGTCCCCAGGGACCCCATAGTATCAAATTCTATTTATGTAGCGAACTTTTGAAAAAGAGTTAGGTAGTGGAATGGGACACAAAAACGAAATAAAACGCTGCCGCGAGGAAAATATATTCTTTAAAAAACTAATTTTTCTGGCGGATTGTAGTTGGATTTTGGTTTACCGAGTTTAAGAGTCTAAAGTGTTACTGATGAAAAATAGTATAAAAACTTTTCCTGGTGACTCTTAGGGTTCTAGAATTTATTTTATAAAATGCATATCGAAAAAATTTACAAACTTATGGCATGGATTAGCAACGAATGTATATATATTTCTAAATTTGGAACATTACTAAATGTAATGATTTGCTTCAACCATCTTCATCAAAGAAATATTATTGCTGACAGCGATGATCGAGCATCGCCATCACTATTTTTTTAATTTTTGGTACTGCCACGTTGGAGGGGGCTGTTCACAAATTACTTAACGCAAAAAATACTCCCTCTTCCTTGTAACCAAAAGGTAACGACCCGTTAAAGGGTCTGTAAAGTTTCTACGGTCCGATGGATATTTTTGAAGTTGTTATTGACGTCACTGCCCCCCCGGGGGGTTAGCAAAACTAAAGTATTTCCTTCTTAAGGCATTTTCCTATTTTTGTGTTATTCAGCCTTATGCGGCAGGTGATGCAATCTATTTACTTTTGATGCAATTAGGCCAATCAAAGCGCCTTTGCTATTGCTACTGTTGACGGTTCTAGGAAACCCAGCGGGGGTCTCGGAGTCTCGGGAGTGGGGACTGGGGAAACGCCGGAGCGAGGAGGCTCACAACCAATCACGAGAGAATTTAACCGGATGTGAGGAAGCGCTTTACAACCATGAAATAATTCCTCTTCGACGCGTTTTACATCAGCTGCTGATGTCCGGCGAACACGTTACAGTCCCTTTAAATATGTAAAAAATACTTCGGAACCCCCACCCCTGTATGACAATTGCTCTAATACTTGCATTTTGAAACAATATTGCCCAACCTTGAGTCCTGAACCGCGAGTGGAATACTGACATTTACGAATACAAAACGGTTTTTCCTTTAAAGTGTAGGAAAATAGGTTATCGTGATCTTGCAATCCCTTTTGGCGCTGGGAAAGTCAACCATACTGCCTTTAAACTAGGTTCATGTACCAAAACGTGATTTATTGCGTAACATTTTAATCAACCACTGCTCCCTCTGTAACAATTAGTTACACTAATTCCCCGTCTCTACGATACGAAATTTGTGAACAGCCCCTAGAAACATCGCAATCTCATTGAAGGATGCCATCGTCGAAGAAAAAATCAATAAATGGTAGTTGTTTACAAGCGATTTTTGTTAGGTCTTGGATTAGGTTTTTGAAGCAATTACTTTGTGTATTGAATTGAACATGTATATTTTTTAATGCTGCATCAGAGACTTCAGCCAATTTGGTGAATTACATTCATAAATTATGTAATATTTGCTTCATAAGATACTTCGCGCTTACTTTTTACTGTTCGGTGCTTTCGGAAACTACCAGCCATGTTAGCGGGAGTCTACTGTATGGGAACTCCATAGTAATTCGACTGCTGATTCAGAATGTTTTCGCTAAGAATTTCAAAGTATTAGGTTCCATTTTAACTTTTGGGACACTTATATATACAAAAACCAACAAATCAAATGATTTAGAATCTGACACTTACAAACTTGGCGATTCAAAATTTCAACAGGATCTCAGTGTTGTTGCTGGCTGCCTTCATCGAGAAAAACCGATCAAATACAAATATATCTTATCTACTATGTTATTATGGAACCCATTTTCTGAACCAGTTGCTGGTTCATCATAAAACACAATTGCAAATCCTTCAAATGTAACCACAAATAAATCGACTTTGCCACACATCTATATTTTCTTTAAGGTCTATTCATAACAACAGAAGTCCATTAAATTAGCCTAGGAAGTAACCAAAAGTAGGGTTTGGGACTCCCCTCTCTTGTGTACCAATACTGAAGAAGGGCGACACATTCGACACCTCGCGATAACTTTTCTCAGGCCTCCGGTTTAGGTGCGACTCGTATGGCGAAATTTGCCCCATTGGAAGAGAAACAGCTATTGGCTGAAAATGAACGCTGGATCTCTGAAGGGACCGGAAAACGCCCCCCTTCCGCTGTAAAACCGAGCCCTCTCTAGCATAGCAGCAGGGGGGGATATGGGGCCATTCGGTCTTTTATGATTGTTTACTTCCTAGGCTAATTTAATAGACTTCTGATAACAATAAAATACAGTACATCTTAACTACTTTCGGAAGACAGTTACACATCGCTCGAAAGCAGTCAAGAGTTGATCAATATCCAGGATTTGTTACAGTGAAAGTCAGTTCCTCAGACGATAGAGAGAAAAAGCCTCGGATAGAGCTGACACCCGTGCAGTATGGATTTATTCTACTCTCCCAACTCAGAAGTGAGCGCCTGATTTTCGTGATAGAACGATATGAAAAGGAGTGTCGCAGCAAGGTATGTACTATCGGTTTCCGTGGGCGTAATCCTAGCTATAAACCACACTTTCATATATGTATAAATTCTCACAGCGACAATCTTCGAAATTTCTATTGAACTATTTGGGAATTCTATTTTCGAGTTTCGAATGTCACTTGATGAATAGACCTTTTCACACTCGGGTTAAAATAGTCTGTTTTTTGACACCCTGTTTTCTTAAGACAGAACAACTGGTATGTGAATACAAAGAGGTTAGATATGATTTCAAGCAAAAGGACTTAAGTGGATGACAGGTAAATTTGAAGCTACATCTAACGTCTTTGGATACACATAGCGAATGGTCCATCTAAACCCTATTTGAAGTTGATGATACAGCTTCATCCCCTTTTGAAAAAATTCCTGTTCAGTTCTTGAGTATCGTTTTAATGATTGGAGTCAGTCGAGTAAAGTTGGGAATGAAGCTTAACAATTAGGAAATATTTCAGAAAGTTCATGCTTTGTTTACGTACGCAGGGATCCATGTAATTTTAGAAGAAGGAATGGAGAACAGTAATCTGTGCGAGCGAAATGTCCACGACCCCCCTTCCCCAGGACGGGGAGCATGAAAGAAGAGGCAGGTCATAGTGACAGAGGCAAAATGGAACTACGTATTTTTCGCCATACCCGTCAGTAACGTCATCAAAATGTAGTTTAAGTGAGCCAATTAGATAATTTAAACTTTTCGTTACGTGTTGTAGGGAGGAGCTCTATACTAGGCTATGAGTCGGACTGAACTACCTTCTTAATTGCTATTAAAAACAATTCCCGAATAATTTCCGGACCCTCGCATTTAGACGGCTCCATTTTGAACCCCTGTGAAGACGCTTATCTAAACAACGCAAGAGGGGTCGTAGTCATAGCGACAGAGGTAAACAGGAATTACGTATTTTTGGCCCTCCTTGTCAGGAACGTCACCAATACGTAGTTTTAGTGAGCCAATAAGATAATTTAATTTTTTGGTTACGTGTTGAAGGAAGGGGCTATATACTCGGCTATGAGTCGGACTGAAGTAAAGGCCAAACGTTGTGCATTCCGTCTTAAAAAATAAATCTATCCCTGGTTCAGCAATGCAGCACTAATATGGGATCTTGAACGTTGTATTGTAATTTTTATAAACCGCCAAAAAGTGTTAAATATATTAATATTGAAATTAAAACTACTTTCATTACGCAATAAATATTTTTAAAACGTTTTTTATTAACCACGGAGACGACTAGTTTCGCTCTTTGTTACAAAGGCATCATCAGGTCTGATCTGTCGCTCGCTAAAATTCGATTTAGGAAACCGCATGATTCGGGTCACGTGTCGTCCGTTGCGGGAACTTTGTATTCACCCTTATGCCACAATTCAGCTAAAAAACTCGCGGGGCCGTTATCTCGATTTAGACATTTTTTGGTTTAGTGTTAAATATACTTTAATTAATATATTTGCATGAATGAACAAGCGTAAAATACAACTCGATGAAATATAATATAGGAGTCAATTAGGATATAATTGACACGAAAGAGAAAATGCCTGATGAAAAGTCTAAACCACAAATCAATATTAATAGACAATGTGAAGAAACGAATTGCAAATCTGATAAATTTAACTATTTGACCTTTCGCACTTTAAAACGGTTTTTAGCTTCCCCAAGGTCTACGTGGGATTTCTATTTAGTTAAAATCTATAATAAATTATAATTAGAGTGGAAAGAGCGGGAAACTATTCGATGTTCATCTCGAAACTTTGTAACTTGCAAACACTCGTTATGTTCCACTGTATACTGTTTGTAATCGGTCATTAGCATTCCAGATTCGAGTCCCATTCGGGCACTACCTCTCTCGTTAAGGGCCTCTTTCATCCCATTGAATGGGACTGAAGGACCATTGCCGCTAATAGGCTATACAATAACGTAATTGAAGTTAATTGTGGACTTGTAAGACCCGAGTTTATTTATCATTATGCCTTTTTCAATTTTAATTATCATTCATTTAAGCACTTCTAATTAACGGTAATTATCGAGGTATTTTCTGAGTTTAGTTCCTTCTAGTTTTTTAAAGATTGCACTTTTCTTTATGCTTATAAGAGTTCGTTACTTTAGGATGAAATGATCTAGTCAGGTATTGGGAATTAAATTTTGTAGTTATGGTTCAAATAATCAAACAAAGCTAAATGTAAAATTAAATGTTGCCACTTAATTTATTAATCAAAAATGTCTTGATTAGAATCAAGACCTAAAAAGTATCGATAAGACTGAGGGTATCACTTGTCTGAAGGATCAGATATTAATTTTTCTTTTTAATTGAAACTTAAATGCATGCTTAAGAAAAAACAACGTTCCATTACCGTTTTCCGTTGAAATAAATTATTTTACTGGTAATCAATTTCAAAAATTTACTTATCTCGGCTTTTCGACCACAATTCCATTCCCCGAAAACATTTTATCATTACATTAATTACTTTTGGGAGAGTACGTGTATGAATTTGCGTTTTAAAAGGTTCCTAAAGACGTTACATCCCCATTCGTGACCGGCACTCTTCGCAGTGGAACATTTTAATTATTCTAAAACCAATGGCGCCAAATTCAATAGGGACAGTAACATTTTTAGTCGCGGTTTTGCAAAATGATGTAATATCGGGTGTACTTTAGTGAACCGTCGTATTGTTCTTTCTCATAGTTCAGGGCATGATCAGTGTTACTGACCAATTTCTCTCTCTAGTTTCTAACAATGGTTAGAGAGTATTTGATATGGCACGGCACAACGTTATATACATTTGTAAATTCTAAGTAGCACAAAAGGAAAAAGAATCCATTTTTTTATATTTTGGTTTGAAATAAATAAACTCATCATAGTAGTTATAACGAACAGAAAGTCAAGAGAATGGCACCGGTAATGAGCAGCAAAAAGAGAGGAAAGTTTGCTTCAAGGTAGCAGAGGGACATGGTAGTGAAAATAGTAATCTAGAATTTTGTTCGTTCAAACCTTAATATATCATGAAAAATTCAAGTGAGGAGGCGGCACTACCTAGAAAGATCTATTTTGGAAGATAACAGCGAAAAAATTATGTTCTACACACACTGGGACTATGGGAGAGTTTCTGGGCCGCAGGTCGCACATGATGAAATTTCAACTCCAGTTTACATCAATTCTCCCTGGTCGTACTAGTAGCAGGTTAAGCTATAGTTTTCTCAGGTCCTGTTAGTCTCGAAAGGGTTATATAGTCCTTGTAACTTTTAAAAGGTTGTTGTCATGGCTAAACAGACCGCTATTACAGCTTTTTATTGTTTTATAGGTTTTTTTGACACGTTATCTCCCAAAAGTAATTAATGTAATGATAAAATGTTTTCGGGGAATGGAATTGTGGTCGAAAAGCCGAGATAAGTAAATTTTTGAAATTGATTACCAGTAAAATAATTTATTTCAACGGAAAACGGTAATGGAACGTTGTTTTTTCTTAAGCATGCATTTAAGTTTCAATTAAAAAGAAAAATTAATATCTGATCCTTCAGACAAGTGATACCCTCAGTCTTATCGATACTTTTTAGGTCTTGATTCTAATCAAGACATTTTTGATTAATATCTGCTCCTTCAGTCTTCATTTTAATTAAGAATGTTAAGAAACTATTTTACATTTTCAAAATCTGCACTAAGCAGAAACATATATAAGGGGGACCATAACTTTAGCTCAATCAGACATTTATTTATAATGATACTTCAAAAAAAAAACGTAAATCAATAAAAGTTTGTATTCTTATTGAAATTAACATAATACAATTTTTACCAATCATTTATTGAAACGCGAGGCGCCCCCCTAAAAATTCCAGAAATAGGACCAAATTGACAATTTTACAAAATTTTTAAAAATGCTGATTTATGTCCGTTTAACATTTAGCTCAAAATTGTCATAAGCCCAATATGAAATTCGGATATCCTTAAAACTTCATAAAGACGATCCGAGATTGTCAATTTCAAACTTTTTTGCAGCATAAACTAACGTCTGTTTAATATTAAGCTTAAAACCTTAAACAAAATATAGTCAGGGCTACCCCAAAAGTTCACAGAGATGATCCAAGATTGTTAATACGCCTAAAAAGTTCCATCTTCAAAATATGTAGCCGGGGAAAAGAGAGCGTGATCGAGTGGGCTATGCTAGTGGTTGGAAGTCGCGGGGGTTGGGACAGGGATAAGGGAGTTGAGATGCATTGGAAATGATGATGGGCGACCTCTCGCACGCCCCTACCCTTCGGTAGGCATTGCTAAGTGCTGCCACGGAGCACCATTTTATTTGTATGAGAACTCTATTTTGAAGATAGAGGGAGCGCCCTTTACAATTTCGTCCAGTACGACCTTACCTAACCGCTGAGAGGACTATGTTGCCGTAGGTGGGCGTACACAGGCAACGCTATAGGTATGGGGGTTTCTACTCCATTCCTCTCTCCTTCAAGGTTGGGACTCCAGGCGTAGCCAACTCCATCACGCACTCGAAAACGCAAAGCAACTCGCGCCAGCGTGGGAAATAAGGCGGTGGCACAGGGCAAATGGCCTGTTTAAAAATTGCCTGGTCCAGTTCAAAAATTAAATCGGAGGGGGGGGGGGTCAGTGGTCCACGAGACTACTAAGTAAGTTCAAGGGTAATCAGACTCCACACATTATAATTCTAATATTTTATTTATCCATTTCTTTTGTTTAGCAGACGACGTGCTCTGGTCAATGGTCACGGACCAGTTATTTATTCCAAGTCAGAAAAGTCGCTGGCCTAATGTCCAGTTTAAAAAATGCTAATTTGGTCACGGACCAGAAAACTCACGTAAACGCGACGCGAATGACGAAAACTACGTATTTTCCGACTGAGGAGAGGCGAAATAGCCCGGCCTCCTTTTACGCCCCCCTTGCATTTTGAAAGTGGGACTGGGACTTTGGCGCACGAATACTTAGGCATCTTATACCTTCTCCCTAGTAAACTAGATATCGCTTCTTTTATAAAACTTTATATAACTAAAACCATGAGTTTATAACATATGTTCCATAACAAGCTACATAAAACTTTTGGAAAACAAATTTCCCTGAAATTTCCAAGCTTTTCCGCATATACTTCCCTGAGTTTTCCAGGTTTTTCCCATATATGGAGTATCCTATGGAGCAAATGTTAACGAAAAAGGGAATTGGCAAATAGGACTATTACATATTCAAAGGATATCCCCGTATCTCTAATATAACCAGAGTTACGAGCTTCCAAAATTTAGTGTAATGTTAATCCAATGGAGGAGGCAAAGTACCTACAAGCACCCGGGGCAAGTACCTAAAAGCACCCGGGGTAAGCACCCAGGAGCACCCGGGGAAAGTACCTGCAAGCACCCAGAGGCATCCGTGGCAAGTACCCACAAGTACCTACAAGCACCCACAAGTACCTACAAGCACCCACAAGTACCTACAAGCACCCGGGGTAAGCACCCAGGAGCACCCGGGGCAAGCACCCAGAGGCATCCGTGGCAAGTACCCAGAGGCAAGTGCCCACAAGTACCTTCAAGCACCCTTAAGTACCCGGGGCAAGTACCCACAAGTACATTCAAGCACCCACAAGTACCCACAAGCACCCACAAGTACATTCAAGCACCCACAAGTACCCACAAGCACCCACAAGTACCCACAAGCACCCACAAGTACCTACAAGCTCCTACAAGTACCTAAAAGCTCCTACAAGTACCTAAAAGCTCCTACAAGTACCTACAAGTACCTAAAAGCTCCTACAAGTACCTACAAGCACCCACAAGTACCTACAAGCGCCCACAAGTACCTATAAGCGCCCACAAGTACCTACAAGCGCCCACAAGTACCCACAAGTACCTACAAGTACCCACAAGTACCTACAAGTACCCACAAGTACCCACAAGTACCCACAAGTACCCACAAGTACCTACAAGTACTCACAAGTACCTACAAGTACCCACAAGTACTCACAAGTACCTACATGTACCTACATGTACCTACAAGTACCTATAAGAACCCACAAGTACCTACAAGAACCCACAAGTACCTACAAGAACCCACAAGTACCTACAAGAAATCACAAGTACCTACAAGAAATCACAAGTACCTACAAGAAATCACAAGTACCCACAAGTACCCACAAGCACCCACAAGTACCTACAAGCACCCACAAGCACCCACAAGAACCTACAAGTACCCACAAGTACCAACAAGTACCCACAAGTACCTACAAGTACACACAAGTACCTACAAGTACCCACAAGTACTCACAAGTACCCGGGGCAGGTACCTGCAAGCACCCGGGGTAAGCACCCAGGAGCACCCGGGGAAAGTACCTGCAAGCACCCAGAGGCATCCGTGGCAAGTACCCACAAGTACCTACAAGCACCCACAAGTACCTACAAGCACCCGGGGTAAGCATCCAGGAGCACCCGGGGCAAGCACCCAGAGGCATCCGTGGCAAGTACCCAGAGGCATCCGTGGCAAGTACCCACAAGTACCCGGGGCAAGTGCCCACAAGTACCTTCAAGCACCCTTAAGTACCCAGGGCAAGTACCCACAAGTACATTCAAGCACCCACAAGTACCCACAAGCACCCACAAGTACCTACAAGCTCCTACAAGTACCTACAAGCTCCTACAAGTACCTAAAAGCTCCCACAAGTACCTACAAGCACCCACAAGTACCTACAAGCACCCACAAGTACCCACAAGCACCCACAAGTACCTACAAGCTCCTACAAGTACCTAAAAGCTCCTACAAGTACCTACAAGCTCCTACAAGTACCTAAAAGCTCCTACAAGTACCCACAAGCACCCACAAGTACCTACAAGCACCCACAAGTACCTACAAGCACCCACAAGTACCTATAAGCGCCCACAAGTACCTATAAGCGCCCACAAGTACCTATAAGCGCCCACAAGTACCTACAAGCGCCCACAAGTACCCACAAGTACCTACAAGTACCCACAAGTACCTACAAGTACCCACAAGTACCCACAAGTACCTACAAGTACCCACAAGTACTCACAAGTACCTACAAGAACCCACAAGTACCTACAAGAACCCACAAGTACCCACAAGCACCCACAAGTACCTACAAGCACCCACAAGCACCCACAAGCACCCACAAGTACCTACAAGTACCCACAAGTACCAACAAGTACCTACAAGTACCTACAAGTACCAACACGTACCTACAAGTACCCACAAGTACTCACAAGTACCTACAAGTACCCACAAGTACCTACAAGTACCCACAAGTACCTACAAGTACCCACAAGTACCTACAAGTACCCACAAGTACCTACAATTACCTACAAGAACCCACAAGTACCTACAAGTACCCACAAGTACCTACAAGTACCCACAAGTACCCACAAGCACCCACAAGTACCCACAAGCACCCACAAGCACCTACAAGTACCCACAAGTACCCACAAGTACCCACAAGTACCCACAAGTACCTACAAGCACCCATAAGTACCTACAAGCACCCACAAGTACCCACAAGCACCCACAAGTACCCACAAGCACCCATAAGTACCCACAAGCACCCATAAATACCCACAAGCACCCATAAGTACCCACAAGCACCTACAAGCACCTACAAGTACCCACAAGCACCTACAAGCACGTACAAGTACCCACAAGTACCTAAAAGTACCCACAAGTACCCACAAGTACCTACATGTACCTACATGTACCTACAAGTACCTATAAGAACCCACAAGTACCTACAAGAACCCACAAGTACCTACAAGAAATCACAAGTACCTACAAGAAATCACAAGTACCCACAAGCACCCACAAGAACCTACAAGTACCCACAAGTACCAACAAGTACCCACAAGTACCTACAAGTACACACAAGTACCTACAAGTACCCACAAGTACTCACAAGTACCCGGGGCAGGTACCTGCAAGCACCCGGGGTAAGCACCCAGGAGCACCCGGGGAAAGTACCTGCAAGCACCCAGAGGCATCCGTGGCAAGTACCCACAAGTACCTACAAGCACCCACAAGTACCTACAAGCACCCGGGGTAAGCATCCAGGAGCACCCGGGGCAAGCACCCAGAGGCATCCGTGGCAAGTACCCAGAGGCATCCGTGGCAAGTACCCACAAGTACCCGGGGCAAGTGCCCACAAGTACCTTCAAGCACCCTTAAGTACCCAGGGCAAGTACCCACAAGTACATTCAAGCACCCACAAGTACCTACAAGCTCCTACAAGTACCTAAAAGCTCCCACAAGTACCTACAAGCACCCACAAGTACCTACAAGCACCCACAAGTACCCACAAGCACCCACAAGTACCTACAAGCTCCTACAAGTACCTAAAAGCTCCTACAAGTACCTAAAAGCTCCTACAAGTACCTACAAGCTCCTACAAGTACCTAAAAGCTCCTACAAGTACCCACAAGCACCCACAAGTACCTACAAGCACCCACAAGTACCTACAAGCACCCACAAGTACCTACAAGCGCCCACAAGTACCTATAAGCGCCCACAAGTACCTACAAGCGCCCACAAGTACCCACAAGTACCTACAAGTACCCACAAGTACCTACAAGTACCCACAAGTACCTACAAGTACCCACAAGTACCCACAAGTACTCACAAGTACCCACAAGTACCTACAAGTACCCACAAGTACCTACAAGAACCCACAAGTACCCACAAGTACCCACAAGCACCCACAAGTACCTACAAGCACCCACAAGCACCCACAAGCACCCACAAGTACCTACAAGTACCCACAAGTACCAACAAGTACCTACAAGTACCTACAAGTACCAACACGTACCTACAAGTACCCACAAGTACTCACAAGTACCTACAAGTACCCACAAGTACCTACAAGTACCCACAAGTACCCACAAGTACCTACAAGTACCCACAAGTACCTACAAGTACCTACAAGAACCCACAAGTACCTACAAGTACCCACAAGTACCTACAAGTACCCACAAGTACCCACAAGTACCCACAAGCACCCACAAGTACCCACAAGCACCCACAAGCACCCACAAGTACCCACAAGTACCCACAAGTACCCACAAGTACCCACAAGTACCTACAAGTACCCATAAGTACCTACAAGCACCCACAAGTACCCACAAGCACCCACAAGTACCCACAAGCACCCATAAGTACCCACAAGCACCCATAAATACCCACAAGCACCCATAAGTACCCACAAGCACCTACAAGCACCTACAAGTACCCACAAGCACCTACAAGCACGTACAAGTACCCACAAGTACCTAAAAGTACCCACAAGTACCCACAAGTACCTACAAGTACCTAAAAGTACCCACAAGTACCTACAAGTACCCACAAGTACCTACAAGTACTCACAAGTACCTACAAGTACCCACAAGTACCTACAAGTACCCACAAGTACCTACAAGTACCCACAAGAACACACAAGTACCTACAAGAACACACAAGTACCTACAAGCACCCACAAGCACCTACAAGCACCCACAAGTACCTACAAGCACCCAAAAGTACCCACAAGAACACACAAGTACCTACAATCACCCACAAGTACCCACAAGAACCCACAAGAACCCGGGCAAAGCACCTACAAGAGCTCAAACGCCTTGTTTTTCTTGCTTAATATCCCTCAAACGGCGCGAATCACAACAAAAACGCCGTAAGTCCAACATAAAAAATTAGTGCTAAAATGCTTGTCTCTAACAGAGGTAAAACGCCGTAATTCCAATACCCAAAACAACGTAAGTCAAAGTATGTGTTAATAATGATAAAAATCAATACTTAAACTTAATTGATCTTAATGAACCTAAGAAAAGGCACATCTATGGACTGTTATCTTTCATTTAAGATGGTTCCCAAACGTAACGAATGAATAGTTTTCTTTATACACGATCGCAATTAAGGTCATTTTTCAAAAAAATCCCATGTTATCTCTATGGAACAATATAGTATCTTTCACCAAATGTCTTAATAATTTTATGGATTCTAAAACCACCCTTAACAACTTTTTTCATTATAGAATTAACTATTAGTTGGATCTCTTTGAAATTTTAACCACAAAAGTAGGGCCCAAATTTTAGTTCACTGGCAAAATATCAAAGCGGCAAACACAATACGAAAAAAGTTACAGCCAATCAAAGAACCCTCCTTTAGCATTAGAGGGAGTATCAAGTCTTATCTAAGAGAGCGACCGCTCTCCTAGAATATCCTAAACAATATCATGTTTGCAACATGTCAGGATTTTAGCTAATATATTAACCGAAGAATCTACACTGACCGCCCAACTTACCTTGAAACCTTTCAACAAGAAATCCTTTTTGACTCAAAATTGTTTTATATTTTCCCTTCATATTATTGAGCCGATTTTTTCGTTAAACTATATCTTAAAGGGAGGGTGAAGTGGAAAATAAAGTGATTTTTTATCGATTCTTCTTCTAATTATAAGACCAGTCTGCAAAGTGAAACATTCAGAAAATACCTCCGAACAGGAGTTCATAATAACCCGAAGTACGAAACTGGTTAAAAAGCAACAAAGTTTCGCCATAAAGCTCAGCGGATTCATACACCGCCTAACTCCCAAAGAAATAGTTACCTCATTTTTTAGCGCCCACGCGCATTAACTTACACACTTCCGGTTTAGCACTATTTTTATCTTGCGATTTTGGGAGCGAAAATGGCTCACGTCTGCTTCTGTCGGAACGGTGTAAATTAAGCCTTGGCTAAGAAGTTGGCTTTTAGACGTTTTAGTCGGGGTTTCTAGTTTTCTACAAAACATTTAAACGATCGTCAATAATGTTTCGTTGTGATATGTGTGAGTGAGAATTCCGTGGTTAAATTAAAACGGTTAGGACAAATTTATTCCCAGTATCATTAATATAAGAATTGCAACGTGTTTCTACGTCCACCATATCGCCATTTTTCTTTTCGACGGAGATCCCAGCCAACGGAAGTTTTGTAGCGAAAACCAAGGAGCATAGATACCACTACGATATACTGTAAGGTTGTATGTCCATAAACAGGCTAATCCTTTCTATGCGCAACGACAAAATCTTGTTGTTCGCGATTTTTACCATTAGCTCTATGGCCAGTTTCATACTTCCCCCCCCGAAGGGGGGTTATTATGAACTCCTGCTCCGAATGATTTTAAAATTCAAATTAGGTTCCGATTTTAAGAATAATTTGAAGTATCCCCCTCCGACCAATCGCGTAACGCCCTGCCATCTTGATAACAAAATTGTCACATCGCGCGCAAATTTTATCAAATCTCGCGATAAATTTCATTCGACACGGAGGGTGCCACGAGAATTTTAATAATAAAAAGGTGGGACGTTACGCGATTGGTCGGAGGGGGATACTTCAAATTATTCTTAAAATCGGAACCTAATTTGAATTTTAAAATCATTCGGAGATTTTTCCTGAATGTTTCACTGTGCAGACTGGTCTTATAATTAGAAGAAGAATTGATAAAAAATCACTTGATTTTCCACTTCACCCTCCCTTTAAAAGCGTATGTTCCGGGTTTTTTTAAACACCCCTGATGTATAGAGTTCCCAACAATTTGAGCAGAAAATATGACGTATTTATAAAGTGCTTAAAGTTGTAGTGTCCCTTATTACATGGTTATACTAGGAGAGCGGTCGCTCTCTTAGATAAGACTTGATACCAGAAGATATAACTGGAATAATCACCTTAGTTAAGGTCAGAGTTGAGAGTTCGTCGAACCATCGTGTTGCAGAAATATTTTCACATAGGAACACATAAAAACAATGCTCAGTATGCATCGAAGTGATGTTTGGTAGGATTGCACTTTACGTGACCCACCCAACTAACAATGGTTTCTAGTTAATTGGACCATGAGGAGTCCGAAAAAAATAGTTAAAAAATTATTTGACCGCCGCAAGTTGGTCAAAAAAATTTTTGAAAATTTTAAAATCCATGCACTTACCGCCATTGAAGCCGCTATACGCTTAACGCATTCTGCCCTCAATCTTGCAAAATAAGCCGGGAGGGACTGTGAAAAAAAGACGTACTCGCGCCGGAGTTTTAGCTATGGAATTTTTTAAGCTTACTGAAACCGTTTATTTCTGATAATAGGACGGAGATAGAAATGCGAGAAAAACTGCTATGTTTAGGGAAAAATCGTTGAATTTTTTGGTAATTCGATAATTGATAACGGCAAATTTTGGTAATTGCCGTCAAATTATTTTTGAATTTATTTTGGAAAGTGAGTCAAATCCTTGGGGAATTAGATTTTTGGAACAAAATTTTGAAATAAAAGGAGTCAAGTTATTGCAACCATGTTTTGGAAAAGGTGTCAAATTATTGGGAAATTAGCAAATGTCAACATCAATATTTCAGAAAAGGAGTCCAGTTTTTGCAACTATATTTTGGGAAAAGCGACAAATTATTGGGAAGGTACCAAACGTCAACATTAATCTTTTAGAAAAGGATTCTAGCTGTTGCAACTATATTTTCGAAGAGGTGTCTAGTTATTTCAGCCATATTTTGGAAAAGGCGACAAATTATTGGGTAATTAGCAAATGTCAACATCAAAATTTTAGAAAAGTCGTCTAGTTGTTTCAGCCATATTTTGGAAAAGGCGACAAATTATTGGGTAATTAGCAAATGTCAACATCAAAATTTTAGAAAAGTCGTCTAGTTGTTTCAGCCATATTTTGGAAAAGGCGACAAATTATTGGGTAATTAGCAAATGTCAACATCAAAATTTTAGAAAAGTCGTCTAGTTGTTTCAGCCAAATTTTGGAAAAGGCGACAAATTATTGGGTAATTAGCAAATGTCAACATCAAAATTTTAGAAAAGTCGTCTAGTTGTTTCAGCCATATTTTGGAAAAGGCGACAAATTATTGGGTAATTAGCAAATGTCAACATCAAAATTTTGGAAAAGGCGACAAATTATTGGGTAATTAGCAAATGTCAACATCAAAATTTTAGAAAAGTCGTCTAGTTGTTTCAGCCATATTTTGGAAAAGGCGACAAATTATTGGGTAATTAGCAAATGTCAACATCAAAATTTTGGAAAAGGCGACAAATTATTGGGTAATTAGCAAATGTCAACATCAAAATTTTAGAAAAGTCGTCTAGTTGTTTCAGCCATATTTTGGAAAAGGCGACAAATTATTGGGTAATTAGCAAATGTCAACATCAAAATTTTAGAAAAGTCGTCCAGTTGTTTCAGCGATATTTTGGAAAAGGCGACAAATTATTGGGTAATTAGCAAATGTCAACATCAAAATTTTAGAAAAGTCGTCTAGTTGTTTCAGCCAAATTTTGGAAAAGGCGACAAATTATTGGGTAATTAGCAAATGTCAACATCAAAATTTTAGAAAAGTCGTCTAGTTGTTTCAGCCATATTTTGGAAAAGGCGACAAATTATTGGGTAATTAGCAAATGTCAACATCAAAATTTTGGAAAAGGCGACAAATTATTGGGTAATTAGCAAATGTCAACATCAAAATTTTAGAAAAGTCGTCTAGTTGTTTCAGCCATATTTTGGAAAAGGCGACAAATTATTGGGTAATTAGCAAATGTCAACATCAAAATTTTAGAAAAGTCGTCCAGTTGTTTCAGCGATATTTTGGAAAAGGCGACAAATTATTGGGTAATTAGCAAATGTCAACATCAAAATTTTAGAAAAGTCGTCTAGTTGTTTCAGCCAAATTTTGGAAAAGGCGACAAATTATTGGGTAATTAGCAAATGTCAACATCAAAATTTTAGAAAAGTCGTCTAGTTGTTTCAGCCATATTTTGGAAAAGGCGGCAAATTATTGGGTAATTAGCAAATGTCAACATCAAAATTTTGGAAAAGGCGACAAATTATTGGGTAATTAGCAAATGTAAACATCAAAATTTTAGAAAAGTCGTCTAGTTGTTTCAGCCATATTTTGGAAAAGGCGACAAATTATTGGGTAATTAGCAAATGTCAACATCAAAATTTTAGAAAAGTCGTCCAGTTGTTTCAGCGATATTTTGGAAATGGCGACAAATTATTGGGTAATTAGCAAATGTCAACATCAAAATTTTAGAAAAGTCGTCTAGTTGTTTCAGCCAAATTTTGGAAAAGGCGACAAATTATTGGGTAATTAGCAAATGTCAACATCAAAATTTTAGAAAAGTCGTCTAGTTGTTTCAGCCATATTTTGGAAAAGGCGACAAATTATTGGGTAATTAGCAAATGTCAACATCAAAATTTTGGAAAAGGCGACAAATTATTGGGTAATTAGCAAATGTCAACATCAAAATTTTAGAAAAGTCGTCTAGTTGTTTCAGCCATATTTTGGAAAAGGCGACAAATTATTGGGTAATTAGCAAATGTCAACATCAAAATTTTAGAAAAGTCGTCTAGTTGTTTCAGCCATATTTTGGAAAAGGCGACAAATTATTGGGTAATTAGCAAATGTCAACATCAAAATTTTAGAAAAGTCGTCTAGTGCTAATTATTGGGTAATTAGCAAATGTCAACATCAAAATTTTAGAAAAGTCGTCTAGTTGTTTCAGCCATATTTTGGAAAAGGCGACAAATTATTGGGTAATTAGCAAATGTCAACATCAAAATTTTAGAAAAGGCGTCTAGTTATTTCAGCAATATTTTGGAAAAGGCGACAAATTATTGGGTAATTACCTCCAAGTGGTGTTTCTTGGGTAACGCTAAGAGCCACACATTAATGCTTACCATTTTTAAATTTCAGTGCACTACTTTCAAATTGTATTGAGTCCATCCCCAGTGAACCACTTTCCAAAATATCATTTATCAAATACAAGAATAATTTACACCTTTTCCAAAATATTGTCCTTCACATTTATCAAATTCCCGAATAATTTGACACCTTTTCCATAATATCGTCCTTCACATTTATCAAATTCTCGAATAATTTGACACCTTTTCCAAAATATCATCCTTCACATTTATCAAATTCTCGAATAATTTGACACCTTTTCCAAAATATCATCCTTAACATTTATCAAATTCTCGAATAATTTGACACCTTTTCCAAAATATCATCCTTCACATTTATCAAATTCCCTAATAATTTGACACCTTTTCCAAAATATCGTCTTTCACATTTATCAAATTCAGGAATAATTTGACACCTTTTCGATAATATCGTCCTTCACATTTATCAAATTCCCGAATAATTTTACCTTTTCCAAAATATCGTCCTTCACATTTATCAAATTCCCGAATAATTTGACACCTTTTCCAAAATATCGTCCTTCACATTTATCAAATTCCCGAATAATTTGACACCTTTTCCAAAATATCGTCCTTCACATTTATCAAATTCTCGAATAATTTGACACCTTTTCCAAAATATCATCCTTAACATTTATCAAATTCTCGAATAATTTGACACCTTTTCCAAAATATCATCCTTCACATTTATCAAATTCCCTAATAATTTGACACCTTTTCCAAAATATCGTCTTTCACATTTATCAAATTCAGGAATAATTTGACACCTTTTCCATAATATCGTCCTTCACATTTATCAAATTCCCGAATAATTTTACCTTTTCCAAAATATCGTCCTTCACATTTATCAAATTCCCGAATAATTTGACACCTTTTCCAAAATATCGTCCTTCACATTTATCAAATTCCCGAATAATTTGACACCTTTTCCAAAATATCGTACTTCACATTTATCAAATTTAAAAATAAATTGACGGCAATTACCAAAATTTGCCGTTATCAATTATCGAATTACCAAAAAATTCAACGATTTTTCCCTAAACATAGCAGTTTTTCTCGCATTTCTATCTCCGTCCTATTATCAGAAATATACGGTTTCAGTAAGCTTAAAAAATTCCATAGCTAAAACTCCGGCGCGAGTACGTCTTTTTTTCACAGTCCCTCCCGGCTTATTTTGCAAGATTGAGGGCAGAATGCGTTAAGCGTATAGCGGCTTCAATGGCGGTAAGTGCATGGATTTTAAAATTTTCAAAAATTTTTTTGACCAACTTGCGGCGGTCAAATAATTTTTTAACTATTTTTTTCGGACTCCTCATGGTCCAATTAACTAGAAACCATTGTTAGTTGGGTGGGTCACGTAAAGTGCAATCCTACCTGATGTTTTTCAGAATCAGCATTCTGTAGTTGATAAAATAAACACAAAATATTAAGGTTTAAAACACTTTACTGAAATGAAACAAAAGGTTTTATTCAGGCATGATGGCATCAAATATTAACCATGACCAAGGCTTAGCAACAGTAAGGAAAAACGGCTCAATCTAGGTTCTCCTTACGAACAAAAACTGTAAGCCTAGAAAAATTGGTTTTTCTTAATTAAAACTTACACTGGCATTCAATGTGTAGTTTTTTTTGCCCCGAAACGTCAAGTTAAACTTAATTTCTAATTACAAACGATAATTACTTCGGTGCGCAACAAGTTTGAGCCAAATTCCGCACTTTTAAAACGGAATTTCGCCCCTTGCCCTTGGTAACCCAGTAACCGACTCGCTATGATACTGGACAAATCCGTTTCAGTTCAGTTCCATAGATGATTCTGCGTGCCTGCGTTTTTGCGGGAGAATTTAAATTCTCGCTCCTAACAGAGCATGTGGTTACCGCGCATGTCGATGGGCGGGGCTTTACATTTCCCCGCTCTGTCCAAGGTGTATATAATACATTCGCACTCTGTCTGTATTCCATTCTAATCTAACTTTTAAGAAACAACAGTGAGAAATGTTTTAACCTTAATTTATTACTTTAAAAAGTTCACAGGGTTAGTGCCAGTATTTCCCTCACTGATCACCGACCAACAATACCAGTTGGAAAGTCCCGCCACTGCAACTACTCAGTACTCGCGCCACATTGCTTGAGAATTTGCGAAAGTTCAAACTAAAACGGTCAACGGTAAGCGTAATTTAAATTTTACATTTATTTTCGGTGATTTTATAATAGAATTGGTTAAATACTCTTAATACTTATTTGAAAACCAGGATATTCGTGCAAGTGTTTGTCTTTAATTTAAAGAATTCAATTCGTAATCCTTGGTTTGGAATCAACTAGACTTACCTCCTCATGGCGAGTGAAAATATTTTGGAGAAAGGAATACCTGGACCACTCTTATCTCTACCCGAAGACGTTTGCTCCGCAATTGCGGGAGGAATGCATTCAGTCTGTTTAACAGAGAATGGTTCCGTCTACACATTTGGTTGTAATGACGATGGGGCCTTGGGAAGGTTAACTCATGATGAGGAAAATCAATTTGTACCGGATATGGTTGAAATTGATGAAAAAGTTGTTCAAATATCTGCGGGAGATTCTCATTGCGGAGCCCTGACTGAATCTGGAAAGGTTTATATCTGGGAAAATTTCCGAGTAAGAATTAATTTAATAATAGTTAAGTTGGAAAATTAATTGATTTTATTTTCATTAGGATTCTATAGGTCAAATGGGTTTGACAAGTGCAGGATCTGAAAAGGGGGAACCTTTACCCGTGCCGATTTTAAAGGATCTTTCCATCGTTGAAATTAGCTCGGGTGGAAACCATTTCCTGGCTTTGGCTAGTGATGGAAATGTGTATTCCATGGGAAGCTGCGAAAACGGACAATTAGGGCGTCTACAATTTAGAAAGAGGAGGCAGGAAAAAAATTGGTAATTGGATTTTCAAAGTTAATAAGGCTTTAATAATGACTTAAATATGTTTTAGGATCAGTTTTAAAACTCGAGATGATTAACTCGCTTGTTAACGTCAAATTTGACAAAATTTGGGGAGGAACATACGCGTCTTTTGCGCGAGCTCAAAAAACCGGAGAAATATATGGTTTTGGCCTTGGAAATTGTGGACAATTGGGTATTATTAATTTACCAATTAATCTTAATTACATTTAGTCATTTTGGACTGTTACTCATGGTATAGGTGTCGAGTTGAAAGAGACGCCGATAATTTCAAAACCCCAATTGTTAAAATCTTTCTCTGGCAAAAATTGGATAAAGATTTCCAACGGAAATCATCACACCTTAGCTTTGGATTCCGAAAAAAAAAATAAAGTAGACCTTTTTAGCAATAATATACGTTTTAACACTTGTTTTAAAAATATTTTTATTCTAGAATTTTAAAAAATAAAGATTTTATTCCACTATTTTTCTGAAATTATAATTTTTTTTGTAATCCTCAAGTTCTTTGTCTCTTGTCAGCACGCGCAAAGATAGGTTACATAGATACCTAGCTTTGCGCGTGCTGACAACCGATGTTGTAACAGAGTATATACAGAATAAGCTGTCGTTCGAGATAGGGAGTTGCCGATCCTATAGCGTGAAAACAAATTTACTCACGCGCATTCTTTATCCATGGTCGGAACTAGAGGCGATTTTGCTCGTTGTTTTTTAATAGCGTTTTTCTTTAAGGTGATCCGAGCGCTCCCGGAGCGCTCCGAAAAAAAAAAATCGTCTTTCATTGGGAAAAAACGAGCTGCTCCGAGACGGAGGCGCGTCTTACAAAGGCCCAGTCGCTCCCTCCCGGTTTGCTCCCGGATTGATCACAACCGCTCCGACTCTAGAGACGGAGCGAATAAAATGGAGCGCCTGATGACGTCACAAAACCGCTCTGAAATAACTTTTGTCTTTCATTGGGAGCAACTACATTCGGTCCTCCGAGCTAGAGCGGTGACGTAACACGAAAATATGGAGCGATTTCGGAGCGCTCTCATGAGACCACAAAGGAAAACGCTATAACACGGGGCTCGAGCAAAGCTGGCAGGCCCTCTACCCCCGGTGATCTTAAGGCCTATTCAGACGATACAACTTTTTGACTCATTTAGACGAGCCAATTTTTAGTGAGTAAACTAGTTGGGTCTTGTGAACAGAATTTGGACAAGTTGAATCGCCAAATATAAAATTGATCAGTGACGAATTTTTGCTAGCTCAACGTTTTGACCCATCGATAGTAGAGTGAAAAGTTGTATCGTCTGAAAAGGCCTTAAGTTGGCCATGCAAATAGTTTAAAACTTTCATTGTATAATTACAAGTAGTTTAAATCATTTGTAAGTAATTGAAAAGTTTCACGTTTTTCGTGACAAATAAGTTAAATAACAAGAATGAATGCACGTAACGCGATATAAAACTTAATAAAAATTTATATTCTGCAGTTAAGATAAACTTAAGAAGAAATTTGAGTCGTTTATTAACAAGTCCAAAAATTTGCCTTTATACGTATTAACGTAAGTTTATAAGTTATATGTTCCATAAGTATGACACTACTTGGTTCCTACTTAATCTGTACTAAGCCTTTGACAGCAGCGCCTCAACAGGCGTCCCTTACCACCTCGAATCTACGACCTACCTCAATTACTTCTCCGCCTTATTCCCTATCGCCGAAAGTCAGGCTTATCTCTGGATTCGTATAGGGGAATAATGGAAAGAAATTAGAGTGAGTTGAAATTCTCGCTTCGAACGAAAGGATCTTCTTTACGCAATTCACGAAACAATGACGACATAATATCGCGCACTTTCTTTTAATGAACTCTGTACTAAAAGTTACTTTACCTTAACCCATAGCCCACTCCGCGCTCGCTGACGCTGCGCGAGCAGCTTGCGTCGTGATGCGCGTGAACGAGTGGGGGGCTATGCTTAACCTTTAGGGAATCATAATTAAGAACATACGTTAAAGCAGAAATAATATAAGAAACCTCCCTACGGGAGGGAGGGGAGTATAGAAGACGCCATAGTCGCTAGATAGGCGTAACGTTAAAACACGCGGCGAGACATCCTCGAACCGCCAAATACCATATACAGACACGTACAAAAATATACATAATATCAGAAGGGGATAATAGAAGAAGGATGACACTCTGTATCCTCTTAATGCTTTAGTTATGTAACGTCATTCTTCCCAGGCTCACCCTTTTAGTTTGCTTTCCCGCTCATCAAACTACAAATGGGCATCGCACTGTAAAGTGAATTCTATCGTTGTTTGGCGCTAAATCCCCAGTAATCATCCCACAAACCTCGTCTTAACGTGGGACAAAATTCACAAGCGCGTCTTGCCAAATATTTAAACGCTATTAGAGTAATGATGAGGGAACTATTTATCGTGTATGTGATTCGGTTTAGTAACCTTGCTCTAAATGTTCCGATGTTGGGAAGAGTGACGTTACACTTGCCCCGCTTACTTCTGATAATAAACAACTTACAACATAGATCAAGTACAATCTGATTACCATTGAATTCAATTATTTATACACTCATTTTGAATTTACAATAAAGCGCACGAAACGACTTTTCTCGATCACCTTTGAAAGTCATTCCTGTTACGCTAACGGATAACGTCACATTAACGTGACGCATTGATCCTCGAACGCTATGCAGCGATCATGTAGGTGCGTGGGTGTGATTGGGAAAACTGGAGTTATCAACTTTTGGACTTTACTCTCTTAAAAGAGTCGGTTTTAGTTTGACCACGCGTGGATTTTTTAGGCTTATATTTTCGAAACTTCAAAATGTCCTTAATCATCGCGATAGTTAGTGGGTTTAACAAAACCGGGGACGTTCGATTCGCCTGTCGAGGCACCAGCTACACTTAACTTCTTTGAGAGTTATGAACTTATGATAAAATAGACACGCGTGCGTGGTCAGAACTCTTGGGAGACGAACTTTAAAAACCCTTACGTGGTTCCCAAATACTTTATTAAAGGCTAGTTTTCACTGGGCAAAAACGCGGCGGAAAAGGCTTTCCGCGCAGTTTGCGTAAAAATATTTTACGTAAAATAATTCGGAAAGCTAGCGATTTTACGTGGAAATACACGGAATTGAAGTTCTATCTTTCCGCCGTTATTTAAAAAAAACGCGAAGTGGTAGCCAATCACTGACGGTCTCGTGGTGGCGCTTTAACGTAGTCTCGCGCTATCTATTTTCGCGCACTTTATTATGTCGTTGGGCCTTGGCGAGAAACGTCAGACTGGGAAGAGTCGCTGTCCACTGATTGTTTAAAATGCCGCCGAAATCAAAGAAGATGACAGATAAAGAACAAGAACAATTTATTGATGAAGTTCGTGACCATCCCTTTTTATATGACAAAGCGAATCGTTGTTTCAAAAACAACGATATGAAAGATAACAGATGGAAAGCTATTGGGGCTATGTTCGGTATATCAGGTGAATTAAATGTAAACATTAATACCTAAGCACTCTTTCTATAGTACGTGGTTTCTAATTTGTTTAGGCTCAGAGGCCTCAAAGAAATGGAAAAGTATCCGGGACAGATATTTAAAAGAGAAAAGGACTACAGAGATGAGGAGCGGAGCCGGTTTGGATGACATTATTGTTCCTACGTGGAAGAAATATAAAATCCTTGATGGATTCCTAAGCAGAACAGTATCCCACCGACAGTATGTTCCATGTTATTTCAGCACTCAGTGAATTATTGAAAGATTTACCCATCTAATTGTAGAACTTTCAATAATATGGAAAATACAACGGCAAAGGAGTCTGTAGAGAATTCACTGGGTCGCGAAGATGAGTCGCAAGCTGAGGACACCTCTAAAACAGCAGATGAACTTTTCAAAAGTACTCAGTTTACACCGCCAAGGTTAGGTTCACTTTTGAATAACCGTAATAAAATATGTAACTAAGTCCCATAGCCCCCAATGCTAGGATATGTGTCGGAGTAGTGGGTGGGTACTTCAGTAAGCACCCAGGGCTATGGCTATTATGATGTTAACAAAGAAAAATTATACAAGTTCCTCCCACATCCATCCCTTCTTGATATAACAAAGTAATCTAACTATGTACCTTAACAGTGGTTTCTTAAAGACTGTCACCAATCAAACCCATTACGAAAACATGAGTGATGATGAAGTAGATTTGGGAAAAGATGATGAAATAATTAAAGAAACTTCAAATGCATCGGAACAAAGTAAACAAAATGAAGATTCTGCTAAAAGCTGTAAATCCATTGAAGAACCTCAGGTGGCTATAGCTGGTGACACCAAACCTGAAGACCGCAATCCACTTCCATCTCATCGCAAGCGCAGGAAGGATGAAATTGAAACTAAAATGATGAACATGCTTGAGGCTGCTACTTCAAATTTTAATAAACTGGTGCCCAAAAAATTGGAAAGAACAGAAGAGAAAGAGTGTGAAAAGGATGAAACGTTCCATTACTTTCAAAGTTGCATGCACAGATTTAAAAGACTGAAGGCTGATCAGCAACGTAAGATGAGATACAAAATTGAAACATGTTTCTTCGAAATAGAAGATGAAAACTAAATATTTTATTTGTTAACAATTTAATGTCATTAAAGAACATAGTTATAAATTGTTTTTGAATGTCCTTCGCTCATTTATTTACATCCTAGTTACTTGAGGTATTTGTTTGTCAATAGCACCTTCATTGGATAGATAGCCGGCTAATCTGTCCTTCAGTACTTGCGCTATCTGACTTCTTTGATTTGGCCTTCGGTGTTCTACTAGATCCCTGATTGCACCATCTCCTTGAAGAAGATTTCTCCAGAGTCCATTTTCTGTGAGTTCTCCAGTGTCATCTTCAAAATCAGCTAATTCTACAGGGTTGTATCTGCGTTGGTGCTTAGATTTACCTAACTCATCAGTGATTAGGTAGTTATGGAGACACACTGTTGCTTTGATGATCCTATCTACATTTTCTGGATTGGCTTTTATGGTTTTTTGGTAAATACCCCACTGGGCTGCCATAATACCAAAAGTGTTCTCAATTACTCTCCTAGCACGAGAGAGCCGATAGTTAAAAATTCGTTGAGTCATTGTAACTCCCTTTGATGTAGAATAGGGACGCATTAGATTTGGTAGTTGCGGAAAAGCCTCGTCGCCGATGAAATAATATGGAAATTTTATGTTTGAATTAGGCAAAGAGCGGGGGTGTGGTAGTGGTAAACGGTTATGTTTCACTTTAGCTCCAAAGACTGAAGATGTAAAGATACCACCATCACTTTCACTACCATAACTCCCAATGTCAACCATTGTAAAACGATAATGGGCGTCACACATGGCCATTAAAATGACGCTGAAACTTTTCTTGTAGTTATAATATTTTGATCCTGAATTTGCAGGACACTGTATGTAAACATGTTTGCCATCGATAGAACCACAGCAATGGGGCAAATCCCATTCCTCATAAAATCCTTTACTAATTTCTGCCCATTCAACGGGGTTTTGAGGCATCTTCACGTAGATATGTGACATAGCTTCCCAAATGGCTTCACACGTTTCACGGATTATGTTAGATATGGCCGTTTTACTAATCCGGAATCCAAAACAGAGGGATACCTGAGTGTCTCCACTAGCTAAATATCTGATGAGACAATAGAGTTAACTATAGCCCTACACATTTACTAAGAAAGACTGCGACCTGACCTCATAGAAATCATGGAGTTACGTCAGGCTGAATTAGACTAGTCTAGGTTAAATATTATTAGCTTTAATGGGGGGGGGTCAGGTTGCAGTCTTCTAGACATGTAATATATCAATGCAAGCATTTCGAAGCTATATGACATTCAATAATTACCTCAAACAAAGTGCTAATCTCTCTTCAGCGCATATTGGTTTTCTGAAATTAATCGTTTTCTTCGAGATTTTGTCCCTGATCAAACTTAATATAAAGTCAAATTGCTCTTTCGTCATGCGAAAAAACCTACATTGAAACAATATACATATTGATTATGTACATACATAGAAACATAGATACCAAATTGCAAAGGCTTATTACATGTAATGTTTCTCGCTGTCTCCATCCCTCATTTCTTGAATTAAATGTCGAAAATAGCCCTTCTCCTCTCGTTTCAAAAATATTCCTCTTACCCAAAACCTTCTTTCATAAACCGTTTTGGTGTAATTTCTCCACAAATTAAAAGCCAAAATCGCATTAACTAGTTGAATAAATGCCAGAATATAATCCCCGGTGTCAACCTCAACCGCGTCCATTTTGTTTGTCCTTTGCCCTTTGACGTAAGTCTTCTTTAGCGCTAGATGCGCATGCGCTAAATAAATCCGCGAAATACAAAACGCCGGAAAACGTCCTTAGTGAAAACCTGTCGCGGAAACGTCGCCAACTTTCCGCCAAATTAAAAATATTTTGCGCCGCTTTGCGCCGCGTTTTTGCCCAGTGAAAACTAGCCTTTATAGTTTAAATTTAAAACCCTTATGTGGTTAACCTTAGTTTTAGGTTATTATTTCAGTTATTATTTTGCATGAAGTGGGCGTGCCTATCTCGCATGTTAGAGTGAAGTATAACGTGGTATTCTTATTTTAACCTGATTAATCGCATCCTTGCCGAGGACGGAAGAGCCCAATTTGCATTGAAACCGCCATAGTAAAAAAAAAAAAAAGTTGAATTTTTTCAACTTTCTTTCTCGCTTTTCCGAGCTCAAGAATGAGAAAATATTGGCCGTGTGAACAGCGGCTGGCCAGAAAATCTGATAAGCTCAGCAAGGCGAGCGTAGCGAGAAAAAGAGTGTCGTCTGAACGGGCCTTTATGGTTCCGTTTACTGGCCTCGCAAGTAGGGCACTTTGGACTTCTAGTTAAAATGCCCATGTATTGGTTCCCCATTTCGGTTTGCCTGTTCATGTAACGTAGTACATGCTGTCAAGAGACCAAAATCTTCAGGATTTAAATTATACGAGAGTTTTTTTAGCTCGAGTGCATGGACCTCTAGGCCTTAGTTTCAAATACGTGTGAAATTGCCTACAGCCTACTACACGTATTTGAAACTAAGGTCCAGAGGTCCGTTCACTCGAGCTAAAATACTGGCGGATATTTTAAATCCTGAACATCCTCAAGTTTTTTGTCTCTTGTCAGCACGCACAAACCCAAGTTCCATAGAGACCTATGTTTGCGCGTGCTGACAACCCATGTTGTTACAGAGTATATACAGAATAATCTGTCGTTCGAGATAGGGAGTTGCCTATCCTGTAGCGTGAAAACATATTTCCTCAATACTCACGCGCATTCTTTATCCATGCTAGGGGGGGGGAGTCACCGGTCCGAACAACCGAAGGACTAGTTCAAAAAATATTCTTATTTCCCAGACTTGGAGTAAATTTCAGTGTGGGAAATAAAGATTTTTTTAAAACTGGACCTGTGGCCAGTAGAGCCTAGGTATTTTAATTAAAAAACTGGCCACGGTGCCACCTACCACTTTTAGCCTCAAAAATCAGGATTTCGTAATTTAGGGCCAAATTATCTATTCTGGACAATATTTGCTAGGACGTAGGCTTAGTAGGTTACTTTTTATAGTTATGGGTATTTAAAAATATTGGAGTAATGCTAAATTAAAAAATTCGGCCCGTAGGGAGGGAGTTGACACTCCATTGTTATCTTCCCATAGACTCTAATACAGTCAAAGGCAGCAGGCTGCCTTTCCCTAGAGACCAGACCCAAACAAGACTACGGAGAGATTATCTTCCCCTTAGCCATGCTTTAGCTAACTGCAAAAATTACTTCATCTACAGATTCTACACTGTGTAGAGCGTAGACAGACATACGAAACCCACCCATAATCCCACTCCCACATACACAATTCAGGCCCAGCAAGCAAACAGCATAGAAGCAAAGACGAGACAATTTTAGGGATTAACATAGTATTTATTTAATGATCCAAAATCTTGAGGGGGAAAGCTTTGAATTAATTAAGTGGCCACCAGGGCCAGTAGACCCCAAAGCGTTTAATTTTTAAACTGGCCCAGGTAATTTTTAAACTGGCTATTGGTCTGTGAAAGTGCCTTATTTCCCTCACTGGGAGTAATAGTAGGACTCAGGCTGGGAAATAAGGATATTTTTTAAACTAGTCCTTTGGACCAGTGACCCCCTAGTGTCTGAAATCATTTACTGGTCTCCGGACTGGTCCCAGCCTTTGCTCTCGAATAGATTTGCAATTAATAAACTGGTCCCGAGGACCAGTAACCCTCACTTCTTGAATTAAAAAACTAGTCCAAGCAATTAATAAACTGGTTTTGGACCAGAGGAAGTGTGCTATTTCCCAGCCTGGTAGGACTCTTCTTAACCATCGTCTGCTTCATTTTACGCTACATTACATACTAGTAGATGTGATGTGAAACATGCGTTCTAGAAATTTTTGGGGGTTTCGTTTTAAGTGATGAAGTTAATTAGATTCAAATGGATATCTACAAGTAAAAAAATGGGATATCTATCCAAATTATTAGGGCGTTGAAAATGAGGGGTAGTGTTTTGATCGTTTGAAAAATTGACTTCAAAATCCTACGTGAAAGCTGGTCAGCTGGAAGAAAGTTTAACGTGAAAAATATAACGTGATGGTGTTTTCACGGTTTCACCGCATCTAAAGTTAAACAGTGTAAATTCCCCTACGGGAAGGCTGACAGAAAGTTCGTCGTGTTTTGAAGTTGAACAAGCCAGTTTAAACAGTGCTGTTTACATTCATGCAGTTCTTTCAACATTACCATATAAGATACACAGGGCTTCATAATTTGTTAATCTCGCTAAAATGCTATGTATATGTGAATCTAAGGTGTATGAAATTGGCGTATTTATGTAACAGTGGTGCTGGTTAATAGAAGATACAAGTAAACAATGGCATATTCATGGATTAACTAACGCTAGGGATTGTTCACTAACTGGGTTTCCCATGTATTGCTATCGCCAACTACATGTTCCGAATTATTCCTTGATTCCCCTCTTCATTCCCCCAATTTATTGGACCAAAACGGATGTAGATATAGCGCCATCTCTCGGCAAAATAAATCGTTTTTGCCCACTTTAGGCAGTATTTCAATTTTGACGTCATAGACCACGTGATATTTGGTCCAAATTTCTTATAACTTCCTGTTAGGGATAGTAGCTGCTGCTAGGGGGCGTTTGGAACATGCGTGCGTTATCTTTTTGGGGGAACGAACTATCCCTAGCGTTAGTTAATCCATGGCATATTTATCCAAATTATTATGGCGTTGAAGATCAACGCTAGCGTTTTCACCGTATGAAAACTTGACTTCAAAATCCTAGGGGAAAGCTTAAAGACAGTTCAATGTGAAAACTATTTTGAGATTGTGTTAATGTGCCCGACTATTTTGGAAGTGTGATTGCAAAATAAAAGGGCTTCATCGACAAGGGTGCCAAGGTCAGCAACACACGCTGTGGATGGAAGAGGGTCACCGTCAATGTTGTACTGGTGACGCAGTGTTGGTGTGTTATTTAATTACTGAAACTTGAGCCAATGTAGAGGACCACATAATTGGTTAAGCAAATCAGTATATAAGTAAACATGAATAATAGGGACTTGGCACTACTACGTCATGCAACGTCAGGCTACCTTCCACTAGTGCTAATAAACATACCAAGAGGAGGGGCTTATGTAGCTTTCATTCTGTTAAAAAAACATACCATAATGGCGCTGGGGGCGGAGTTAAGCCCGAATTGCCAAGTCCCTATTATGGACCTTTTTCAGTTTTTAAGAAACCTGAATGATCGGTGATTTGTTTCTTAGCGTTAAGGGAGAATGAAAAGTGACAAATGTTTAACATTATGAAAAAACTTAATTATTTTTCAAAAAGATTTAATATTTCGAAATGTATTTTTACATTAAAACAAAGTATCACATTTAAATAAAAATTATAATATTTAAAAAAAATAAAAAAAATAATGCCCTTAATTTTTTCTTGATGAGGATACTGTATGGAAATGATTTAAAATTAGAATGATGAAGGTATATGCAGTAGGACCTGCATGCAATTCTGTAACTTTTTAGTTAGTTATTGCAAGTGTTAATTATTGCTTAAAGGGTTAATGTCAGTCTCTCTGGCAGCGAGAGATGTCTCTGTAGATAGACACTAACCCTTTAGCCGATAGTTATCAATCGCAATAACTCTCTAAAAAAGTTATATGGAATTAATACAATACTTACATTTTTAGTTAGTCCTCGAAGTCATCGAGGGACCTGTCCTCGGCAGCGCGGCGCTGCTGATCCACCTCAGCTGGTCCCTGCGGGACAGGGTCCTCAACCGGCGGCATAGGCGCCTCATCCTGCGCCCCCAACGCTCCCTGGTGGCTTCCAGGAGCGTCTTTTAACGGAATTGTATAATAGAATTAATACATAATTGTAAATTTGCACCGTTAAGCAATAAATTATTTTTTATACCATCAACTCCGCTGCTCGAGCATTCGCGCGCCAAGTGGCCGTAACGACTGCAATTGTAGCAACGCCGGCCCCTGCCGTTGCGGCCGCTACGGCCTCGGGGCGGCCCAGTCGCCCTCTCGATTCGGCCCCCTGTACCCCGTCCTCTTCCGGCAACAACTGCACCTCTGACGCGTAACTGGCCACGTCTGACTATTAATTGGCCACCTCTGACCCTTAATTGGCCATCTCTGCTGAAGCTTACATGGCCACCTCTGACGCTTACTTGCCCACCTTCATTCATAAACCCTACCGTTATGGTGCAATTTTCAGATATTGAAATTAGGCCTATGTCATCCATTTTGTTAACTAGATTTTGAAATAAAGACATTATTATGGTTCTAATCTTCGTTTCACTTACGGACTATTTTCTCTTTAATGGAAGCTGATTTTAAGAGTGAAAAATATTTAAAGCATAGCACGGCTCCAGTGGATCCCCTACAGGTTGATTTTCCTTACGAACTCCAGTTTTGGCTTGGCAAAGCAAGAGGCATTTATGGGCGGAATTTATACGTGCATGTATAAATCCCGCCCACTAGCCTTTGCCAAGCCAAACCCGGAGTTCAGGAAGAAAGTTCCCTTGTAGGGGATGCACTGGAGCCGCGCTATGCTTTAATTAATTAAGGGATTGAAAAACAGGCGGCAGAAATGGGGTGAAGTGGAATAATTTAAAGACGTTTCTTGAATTAATCGAATTTAGTTTCTTGAAACCCGGTTTATCTTAATCACGGGCCTGTATCGTACTTCTAATATTTTCCCCCACCAGCAAACGGACAGGTGCTGGCTTATTTCTATAGAGCTATTTCAGAGGGGGTAATGGCTACGTCACCAATGCTATTTGCCCATAGAGAAAACCCTCATAAAATGGCCGCCCTACACTCAAAGGCAGGCCCAATTTTCGTAGCAGACGAAATTTTTCCCCCACTGAAATAGCTATTTCAGAGGGGGTAATGGCTACGTCACCAATGCTATTTGCCCATAGAGAAAACCCTCATAAAATGGCCGCCCTACACTCAAAGGCAGGCCCAATTTTCGTAGCAGACGAAATTTTTCCCCCACTGAAATAGCTATTTCAGAGGGGGTAATGGCTACGTCACCAATGCTATTTGCCCATAGAGAAAACCCTCATAAAATGGCCGCCCTACACTCAAAGGCAGGCCCAATTTTCGTAGCAGACGAAATTTTTCCCCCACTGAAATAGCTATTTCAGAGGGGGTAATGGCTACGTCACCAATGCTATTTGCCCATAGAGAAAACCCTCATAAAATGGCCGCCCTACACTCAAAGGCAGGCCCAATTTTCGTAGCAGACGAAATTTTTCCCCCACTGAAATAGCTATTTCAGAGGGGGTAATGGCTACGTCACCAATGCTATTTGCCCATAGAGAAAACCCTCATAAAATGGCCGCCCTACACTCAAAGGCAGGCCCAATTTTCGTAGCAGACGAAATTTTTCCCCCACTGAAATAGCTATTTCAGAGGGGGTAATGGCTACGTCACCAATGCTATTTGCCCATAGAGAAAACCCTCATAAAATGGCCGCCCTACACTCAAAGGCAGGCCCAATTTTCGTAGCAGACGAAATTTTTCCCCCACTGAAATAGCTATTTCAGAGGGGGTAATGGCTACGTCACCAATGCTATTTGCCCATAGAGAAAACCCTCATAAAATGGCCGCCCTACACTCAAAGGCAGGCCCAATTTTCGTAGCAGACGAAATTTTTCCCCCACTGAAATAGCTATTTCAGAGGGGGTAATGGCTACGTCACCAATGCTATTTGCCCATAGAGAAAACCCTCATAAAATGGCCGCCCTACACTCAAAGGCAGGCCCAATTTTCGTAGCAGACGAAATTTTTCCCCCACTGAAATAGCTATTTCAGAGGGGGTAATGGCTACGTCACCAATGCTATTTGCCCATAGAGAAAACCCTCATAAAATGGCCGCCCTACACTCAAAGGCAGGCCCAATTTTCGTAGCAGACGAAATTTTTCCCCCACTGAAATATTTCTATTTCCCCTAAACCTTAGCTTAGCTGAGCCATGAAAGAAAGCAGCGCTCATTAACCGAGGCTTAAGTGCTATATTTTGAAAAAGACGTTTCAAAAACATTTCAAAGTTAAAATATAAGCTGTCAGTGCTACTAAAAAGTAATTAAACACATAAAAATCCAATTTGTTAATAAGTTTCAGTTTAAAATCATGTTCCATGACAATAAGTTTAAAAATAAATTCGCTTACTTGATAAGTTGGTATCGCCTTGTTATTTGAAAATTTTACAGTGCGTTCAGCAACGATTGGCATAGGCATAGCCCATTCGATCTAGCAAAACACGACGCAAGCTGCTCGCCCTATAGCGCACTCGATCACGCGCAACACGACGCAAGCTGCTTACACGTATAAGCGCGACTTTTGAAAAAAATTCTAAGGAACCGAAAATTAACATTAAGTTCTATGGAAGGAGGTAGGTTTTTTGGCCAGATCCTTTGTCCTATTGATACAAATGACCGAAAATTTTAATGAGCCCTGCGTTTCGACGTGTTTTATTATTCTAAACAGAATTCAAGCTTCTAGAGTGGATAGTTTTGTTTTTATAAAAATTATTTTCAAAATCAAAATGATAGCTTCAGTGCTAAGACTGAATATATCTTCGGATCTGCTGGTCCAAATGTCCTGAAACTTTAACAAGAGGTGTGTGACAATATATTCTATTATACTAAAAACGAATCAAGCTTTTAGAGTAGATAATTATTTTAATAAAAATTAATTTCCAATGTCACAATTGTAAATTCAGTACTTAATCCACAATATTTTTGTATCTGATGGACCAAATGTCTTTAAAATTTAATGAGATGTGTGTTACAATATATTATATTATATTATATTAAAAACGATTCAAGCTTTTAGAGTCAATAGATTTTTTAATTCAAATTAATTTCCTATGTCACAATTGTAAATTCAGTAATTGCAACCGTTTTAAAGGATAAATAAAATCAATCCCATTCTCCTTGTCCAAAACTTGCCTTTAGGGAGTAATAGCATGGATAAAGAATGCGCGTGAGGAAATTTGTTTTCACTCTACAGGATAGGCAACTCCCTATCTCGGGCGACAGCTTATTCTGTATATACTCTGTTACAACATCGGTTGTCAGCACGCGCAAATATATTTCTCTAGGGAACGTAGCTTTGTACGTGCTGTCAAGAGACAAAAAACTTCAGGATCTTCAGGATTTAAAATATCCGCGAGTTTTTTAGCTCGAGTGCACGGACCTCTAGGCCTTAGTTTCAAATACGTGTAGTAGGCTGTAGGTAATTTCACACGTATTTGAAACTAAGGTCTAGAGGTCCGTGCACTCGAGCTAAAAAACTCGCGGATATTTTAAATGCTGAAGATCCTGAAGTTTTTTGTCTCTTGACAGCACGTACAAAGCTACGTTACATAGAGTAACAGCTTTGCGCGTGCTGACAACCGATATTGTAACAGAGTATATTATAAAAAAACGTCTTGCTTTGGACCAAGACCGAAAAAACAAACGATATGTGTGAGGTTTATCAATTGGCTGAAGTTTCAGATATTGCAATTTTTTTTACTTATTTTTATCCATTTAATCCTTAAAAAATATTAAATTCAATCAACTGATTTTACTGTTAATCGATCTATTCCCTCTAAATTAATTGAAAAAATTACATATCTACGCTTTTTCAAGAATAATTACATTTTCCGAAAACATTTTATCATGAAATTAATTATTTTGAAGGGAGTACGTGCTGAGGGATCAATAATGAATATTTGAAATACTCTGTCTACAAAGACCAAGCGAACTATGACATAATTCGAAAGGAAAATGTAAATTTTTAAAAGTCGATTCCAAACCAGGGTGTTGCACGAATTCATACATTTAATTTCGTATATCGAAATGCTACATTTCTAATGTCGCGACTATGAAGGAAAGGTTGCACTGCAATTTCCCTCTTCGTACTTTAGAGTTTTATAACGTCACCACCCCTTTCTACATTGTTGGCGTTACTTGTACACCGATAACGTATTACGCATAATCATTTTAGCACGCGTAAATACCATTTCGGAAAACACACAGTGGCGAGGCCACCATTGGGTATTATCCCTCGCACCAAGGGTCACCGCCAGACGGTAACAAAGTTGACTACAAGCAGGAGGCTAGTCAACTTGCACTGCCTATAGCGGTGCTTCTAAGCGAGCGAGAGAGAAGACCTTAATGGCGGCATCACACCTGTGTTTTAATTCTCTGTATGTAATTTCTAAAATGGTCTACTCTCTTACAAATGTACACCGATTAGACTGAGTGATCGGTCCTTCAGGCGCTAGCGAGTGTCAAGCCACAACAATAATCATTCTTGTACACGAACGTTTTATAGTTTTAGGTTATTAAGGTTGGTGGGCAAGTCCGGAGAGTCATGTACCGTTCACTAATGTGAAAAGGTTACGACCTATATGGTAATATTTGCTGGGTGTATTGCGTCGGCTCAGATGACCCAAAACACTGGAACCACTGGTGATTGTAAAATTTAAATATTGGGGAAATGGAGGAAGGGGGGGGTTAAAGGGCGACTTCCACCGAAAAGGGTTCTTACGAACTGAAGACCGTGCATCGATTCTTAACAATAGAGCGACCATGCCAATTTTCGAGTCCCCACTGGGGCAAAATTTGGAGGGGTTCTTACGAACTGAAAACCTTGCTATGCGGGTTCTTACGAACTGAAGATAAACAATAGAAAGTCTCTTAAATATTTTATTCCCGATTTTTACGACCCTCTGAAGGAAAATATCTATTGTTTATCTTCAGTTCGTAAGAACCCCCGTATCAAGGTTTTCAGTTCGTGAGAACCCCTCAAAATTTTGTCCAGCGGGGATTCGAAAATCGGCACGGTCGCTCCATTGTTACTCTCGATGCACGGTTTTCAGTTCGTAAGAACCCTTTTCGATGGAAGTCGGCCTTTAAGTTAAGTGTGACCTTCTTCGTTTAACTGGTAATGAATGGAGATGAATATAACAAGCCATTGGTACTGAAACGTATTTCTTTTTATGTAATCTTTACCCTTACCTTTGGTTATATACCGTTATCATATTTGTCCAGTGTTACAGATAGCTACCTACTAAATGAAACCACACAGGATAAACGATGTTGCTTTGTCTTAAATAGACGACATTAGTTATTTAGTTTATTAACTAGTCTGAACAAAATAAATTTAAATTATCATATTTTTTTGAACATCAGTCTTCTTAGCAACTTACAGATTTAAACTTTTTTGGGTGCAAATTTGAAAATTTGTCAAGCCAGCAACAATTAAATCTATGTCCGTCAAGGTGCTTACACGAAATCCCTTGAAAATAATTAATTTTTTTAAACTAGATTGAATGAGGGGTTCTTTATACGATTTGCAAAGCCGCATTACTGGGTCGATTGGTTATTCAAAATGTTCCCTAAGGGCAAACGATACTTTGAAGCTCTCGACTACGCCAGGAATTTAACATTGAAGGTAAGTGTAAAAGTAGGCATAAAATAAAAATAGACTCGGTTACAGGCTTATTCAGGTTAGTTTATGTTCAGCCCTTTAGGAGCGTTTTCACATTCACCCGACCTGTAATGTAGTCTGCTTTATTGTCAACTAGTTTCAGTTCTCTGAAGTTGCCAAAGTGATAAGTTTGCTTATTATTATGTCATTATTACTATATATAAAAAAGACTTGGTTTGCCCAAGCCTTAAAAACAAAACGATAAGAGTTTTTCCAGTTGTCTGAAGCGCGGATATTTTTTTTCTATTGAATTTTAAAGACAATCCGTATTTTACTACTCTTTAGAATTTAATTCAATCACCTGATTTTCCTGCTAATGGATTAGTTTCCTATAAATTAATTGAAATAAAAAATTACTTATCTCAGATTTTTCATGAACAATTCCATTTTCCTGAAACATTTTATCATGAATTTTTTTCTTTTCAATGGAGAACGTACTTTAATTTTCAAATAATACTCTCATTAATAATGTATTATATGCGGTCTTTTCGAATACAAAAGGGGGCTGTTATCACCTTTCTTATATTTGATAAAGGGGTTCGTTTCTTCTTTAAGCAGAGTCACAATTATTGAACTGTGTATATCAGTACTTGTGGGGAAGATTTTAGAAGTGTTGGTTGAGTTGCTATTTAGTTGACAACATTATGAATACTTGATGTGTTTAAAACCTTTTGAAAGGAAAATTCTCGGAAATTAAAAAAGAAAGAGTCAATTTGATTAAATTTACACGATATCCCTCAAAATTATAAATGCATGATAAAATGATTCAGGAAAATGGAATTGTTGTTGAAAAATCTGAGATAAGTAATTTTTTATTACAATTAATTTATAGGAAACTAATCCATTAGCAGTAAAATCAGGTGATTGAATTAAATTCTAAAGAGTAGTAAAATACGGATTGTCTTTAAAATTCAATAGAAAAAAAATATCCGCGCTTCAGACAACTGGAAAAACTCTTATCGTTTTGTTTTTAAGGCTTGGGCAAACCAAGTCTTTTTTATATAATATCTGTTCCTTCAGCCTTAATTTGTATTAATCTATTATAAAAATAATAATAGGCTTGTCAAACTTCTAATGAAGTTGTGTTGTTCGATGTTCCAGTAAGATGTTCGTGAGCATATTGGCTCCCTCCAAGTGCCTCTCATTATTTATGGGAAAGATTAAAATTTTAAATTATTTGGCAGGGGAGTGTTAAATTAATTCACAATTGGTAGGCAGGTTGTAAATTAATTCACCATAGATAGGCGGGTGGTAACTTATTTTATATAAAAAGGCGGTTGGTGACTCAATTAAGTTTTGTTGACCTTTTTGCATAGATTTAAAAAAAAGTTATTTCTAAACCACGCGCCACACGCGCACATTTCATTGAAATTTTGTTATTTAATAATTTTCCCTTATATATACTAAGATTCTTCATCAAAAATAGACAACGCGCTTTCCAAGACTCGAACCTGCAATGTTTTGCCTCGAATGCAAACGCGTTATCCATTACGCCACAAGCCCGTACTTCGTAACAAAACAATTATCCAAACATTGTATTTATAGGATCATTTCATTTATGTTGAATAAAAGATCTGTAAAAATAAAGACCGAGCTTGCCAGGACTCGAACCTGCAATCTCCTGCTCCATAGGCAGACGCGTTATCCTATGCGCCACAAACCCGATGAAGGCTGAACGAAATGCTATGAAAACAGTGTAATATATGTAACGGTTTTACCATGATTTATAAATTAATTAAAATAAAATACTTAGACTTAATTTTTCTTAATCAAACTTCAGAAGTTCAACATTCAATAGTTGTTTGATAATTCAAAAGTGTTCCGAACCTTAACTTCGCAGTAGTTTCTGAGTTATTCGATGGAGTGGCCCACCAAAAATCCCATGCTTTTTCTATGGGACGCTAAGCCTAAAATCTGTGAATTATTTCCTTAACATTACGGGAGGGTGTGGGTTCTTATCTAGAAGGGCCTACCGGCCCTCTAGAATAGGGACAGTAAGATTTTTACTCGCGGTTTTGCAAAATGATGTAATATCAAGTGTACTTTAGTCAACCGTCGTATTGTTCTTTCTCATAGTTCAGGGCATGATCAGTGTTACTGCCCAATTTCTATCTCTAGTTTCTAACAATGGTTAGAGACTATTTGATATGGCACGGCGCAACATTATATACATTTGAAAATTCTAAGTAGCACAAAAGGAAAAAGAATCCATTTTTTTTATATTTTGGTTTGAAATAAATAAATTCATGATAGTAGTTATAACGAACAGAAAGTCAAGGGAATGGCACCGGTAATGAGCAGCAGAAAGAGAGGAAAGTTTGCTTCAAGTTAGCAGAGGGACATAGTAGTGAAAATAGTAATCTAAAATTTTGTTCATTCAAACCTTATTATATCATGAAAAATTCAAGTGAGCAGGCGGTACTATCTAGAAAGATTGATTTTGGCAGATAACAGCGAAAAAATTATGTTCTACACACATTGGGACTATAGGAGAGTTTCAGGGCCGCAGGTCGCACATGATGAAATTTCAACTCCAGATTACATCAATTCTCTCTGGTCGTACTAGTAGCAGGTTAAGCTATAGTTTGCTCAGGTCCAGTTAGTCTCGAAAGGGTTATATAGTGCTTGCAACTTTTAAAAGGTTGTTATCATGGCTATACAGACCGCTATTACAGTTTTTTCTTCTTTTATAGGCTATTTTGACACGTTATCTCCCAAAAGTAATTAATGTAATGATAAAATGTTTTCGGGGAATGGAATTGTGGTCGAAAAGCCGAGATAAGTAAATTTTTGAAATTGATTACCAGTAAAATAATTTATTTCAACGGAAAACGGTAATGGAACGTTGTTTTTTCTTAAGCATGCATTTAAGTTTCAATTAAAAAGAAAAATTAATATCTGATCATTCAGACAAGTGATAACCTCAGTCTTATCGATACTTTTTAGGTCTTGATTCCAATCAAGACATTTTTGATTAATATCTGTTCCTTCAGTCTTCATTTTAATTAAGAATGTTAAGAAACTGTTTTACATTTTCAAAATCTGCACTAAGCAGAAACATATATAAAGGGGACCATAACTTTAGCTCAATCAGACATTTATTTATAATGATACTTCGAAAATAAAACGTAAATCATTAAAAGTTTGTATTCTTATTGTAATTAGAATAATACATTTTTTACAATCATTTATTGAAACGCGAGGCGCCCCCCTAAAAATTCCACCTACCCACAAGCACCCGGGCAAAGCATCTACCCAAAAGTACCCACAAGTACCTACAAGCACCCACAAGTACCTACTAGTACCCACAAGTACCTACAAGCACCCACAAGTACCTACAAGCACCCACAAGTACCTACAAGCACCCACAAGTACCTACAAGCACCCACAAGTACCTACAAGCACCCACAAGTACCTACAAATACCTACAAATACCCACAATACCTACAAGCACCCACAAAACCTACAAGCACCCACAAGCACTCAGAAGTACCTACAAGCACCCACAAGTACCCAGAAGTACCTACAAGCACCCACAAGTACCTACAAGTACTCGGGGCAAGCACCCACAAGTACCCGGGGTAAGCCCCCACAAGTACCCGGGGCAAGCCCCCACAAGTACCCGGGGTAAGCACCCACAAGTACCCGGAGCAAGCACCCACAAGTACTCGGGGCAAGCACCCACAAGTACCCGGAGCAAGCACCCTCAAGTACCCGGGGCAAGCACCCACAAGTACCCGGAGCAAGCACCCACAAGTACTCGGGGCAAGAACCCACAAGTACCTACAAGCACCCACAAGTACGTACGAGTACCTACAAGTACTTACAAACACCCACAAGTACCTACATGAACCCACAAGTACCCGGGGCAAGAACCCACAAGTACCTACAAGCACCCACAAGTACCTACGAGTACCTACAAGTACTTACAAACACCCAGAAGTATCTACGAGTACCTACAAGTACTTACAAACACCCACAAGTACCTACGAGTACCTACAAGCACTCACAAGTACCTACAAGCACTCACAAGTACCTACAAACACCCACAAGCACCTACAAACACCCACAAGCACCTACAAACACCCACAAGCACCTAAAAACAGCCACAAGCACCTACAAGCACCCACAAGTACCTACAAGCACCCACAAGTACCTACAAGCACTCACAAGTACCTACAAGTACCTACAAGTACCTACAAGCACTCACAAGTACCCACAAGTACCTACAAGAACCTACAAGCACTCACAAGTACCCACAAGTACCTTCAAGTACCTACAAGCACTCACAAGTACCCACAAGTACCTACATAAACCCACAAGTACCTACATGCACCCACAAGTACCTACAAGCACTCACAAGTACCTACAAGCACCCACAAGTACCTACAAGCACCCACAAGTACCCACAAGCACTCACAAGTACCCACAAGTACCTACAAGCACCCACAAGCACCCACAAGTACCTACAAGCACCCACAAGCACTCACAAGTACCCACAAGCACTCACAAGTACCTACAAGCACTCACAAGTACCTACAAGCACTCGCAAGTACCTACAAGCACTCGCAAGTACCTACAAGCACTCACAAGTACCCACAAATACCTACATGCACCCACAAGTACCTACATGCACCCACAAGTACCTACATGCACCCACAAGTACCTACATGCACCCACAAGTACCTACATGCACCCACAAGTACCTACAAGCACCCACAAGTACCTTCAAGCACCCACAAGTACCTACATGCACCCACAAGTACCTACATGCACCCACAAGTACCCAATGCACCCACAAGTACCTACAAGCACCCACAAGTACCTACAAGCACCCACAAGTACCTACAAGCACCCACAAGTACCTGCAAACACCCACAAGCACCCACAAGTACCTACAAACACCCACAAGCACCCACAAGTACCTACAAGTACCCACAAGAACCCACAAGTACCTACAAGTACCCACAAGAACCCACAAGTACCTACAAGTACCCACAAGAACCCACAAGTACCTACAAGTACCCACAAGAACCCACAAGTACCTACAAGCACCCACAAGTACCCACAAGCACCTACAAGTACCCACAAGCACCTACAAGTACCCACAAGCACCTACAAGTACCCACAAGTACCCATAAGCACCAACAAGTACCGACAAGCACCCACAAGTACCTACATGCACCCACAAGTACCCACAAGTACCTACAAGCACCCACAAGTACCTACAAGCACCCACAAGGTAATCACGTTTAAATAGCTTTAACCTAAACAGAGAAAAGATAAAATGTCCATTAAGCTAGCTATTTGTTCCAAGAATTTGACTATAACCGCGGTAAAACGACCAAACTCGCTTCATACACTACATTACTCATGCTAAAATGTCGCAGGTTCCATAGTTTCAGGGTAAACCACGTAAGTCGGAGCATGTAATTAAAACTATGAAAAACAGTACTTAAACTTAATTTTTCTTGATGAAAAAAAATAGGCGCCAACTATGGATATGGGGCTTTCATTTAAGACCGTTTTCAAATCTATCTAACGTATAGTTATTTTTGTAAGGGTATGGACAAAATTTGTAACTTTGGAAAATTTCCCACGTTATTTCTATGGGAAATTTCCAGTTTTTCGTCAAAATCTGTGATTAATTTTATGGAAATGAAAACCACCCTTAGCAACTTTATTTTTTATAAAATAAACTAATTAATGGATCTCTTTGAAATTTTAACCACATATTAAGGGTCCGAATTGTAGTTCAGTGGATTTTTTTTGAACCAATTAGTACAATACAAAAAAAACTACATCCAAACAAAAAACCCTCCTTATACATTAAGAGCAGTATGAAGTCTTATCTAAGAGAGCTACCGCTCTCATAGAATTTATATTTTGGAAATAAAATACACTGCACCGGACTAGTTTCGACTTGGTATTCATTGATAGAATTCAAGAACCTTAACATGGTAGCAGAGCGTGGTTCTTAGACGGATTGCTATCAGGGTGGACCAAGGCTTAACACCACGGTAAAGTCGAGTAATTAAATATGGCGGAAGGCAACGAAGGTACGACAGCTTTTGAATTCAAGAAATTATCCGATGATAATTATACTTTATGGAAATTCAACATAAAAATGGCGTTACTGGACTTTGGCCTATGGGGCATTGTCAATGAGACTGAAGAACCTCCTGCAGAATCAGCACGAGCAGAAGAAAGGGAAAGATATCGTCTACGACAGGAGCGAGCACTATCGAAGATTTCCATGGCAGTTGATGATGAACATAAGCATCTAATAGAATCCTGTAACACAGCTGTAGAAGCTTGGAAGCTTCTGGAAGAACAGCATGAGCCCATATCTCGTACACGAATATTGATGTTACGTACAGAACTGCTAAACCTGCGATATACTCCTCCAGAATCAATGGCTGTCTACTTAGCAAAGATGCAAGCGATAGCGACGAAGTTGAAGAAAGCCGGCGGCACTATTCCAGACGAAGAGATAGCATATCAGATGATACATATGTTACCAAAGGAATACGACAACGTGGGCTTTACAATTTGTGGGTTATCCAAAGAAGAATTCACGCCACAAAAGGTAAAGACGTTACTGATTGCGGAATATGAGCGATTAAAGCAGCAAGCGAAAGCGGCGGCATCGGAAGATGCGACATACCATATAGGGTTCTCATCAACGGTCACCGCAAGAACAAACCCTCGTTCTCAAGGACAACGTAACGAAACAAAGAAAGAAGTTGAATGTTTCACTTGTCATAAAATCGGCCATTTCTCAACTGGATGTCCGGATAAACAAAGGAAAGAAAGGCAAAAGAAGTCAACAAAGAAGAAACGTAAAGGGCAAGTCATTAATTTCTACGCTTCTGCGATGACTGCCACAACAGATGAAGATCAATGGGTGTTAGACAGTGGAGCCACTCACCACTTTTGCAAGCGCCTGGATTGGATGATCAATGTGAAGGAAATAACGATAGACATCGATACGGCAGAAAGTAAAACCCAAGCCATAGGAATCGGGGAAGTCCAGCTTGTATTAAAGAACGGAACGCCAGTTACCTTGCATGATGTCTATTACGTACCATCTTACAAGAGAAATCTACTATCTGTGCGACAAATAGATAAACAAGGATTCAAGCTCGTAGCATTTCAAGGACGATTCACAATCATTAAACCAGATGATGATGAAATAGTCATAGAGGCACGGCTTCATAAGAACAACCTATATATGCTTGATGCTTCGGTATTACAAGAAGAAGAAATCAACCAAGAAAGTCATATCAGTTCAAAAGAAACAGAAACATGGCATAAGCGACTGGGACATCCGAATATTCGAAGAATGCAGCAACTAAGTAAAGGCAACATGGTAAAGGGACTGCCGCGGTTTAAGGACCAGCTTGACACCTGTATCCCCTGTCGACTCTCTAAGTCAACAAAAGAGCCATCTCGCACCAGTGACGGAATACAGTCCAAGGATGTCTTGGAACTTGTACACAGTGATCTATGGGGTCCAGCTCCCGTAGAATCACGGGCAGGGTTCAAATACTTTATCAGCTTCATTGATGATTTTTCAAGAAAAGTCACGGTATATATGATATCCTCCAAGGCAGAAGCGCTTAACTCCTTCCTGAAGTATAAAGCGTGGGCAGAACGACAAACCGGGCAGAAGATAAAGAAAATCAGAACCGATAATGGCCTGGAATACTGCAACAAAGCATTTACTGACGTTTGCCAGAAAGAAGGAATCCAAGTGGAACGAACGAATACGTACAGCCCAGAGATGAACGGTACGGCGGAGAGGTTCAATCGTACAGCGTTGGAGGGAGTGCGTACGCTACTGGAAGATGGAGGTCTTCCCCAACGGCTGTGGGGAGAGGCCTTAATGACATTTGTCTACCTGACTAACAGACTCCCGCACTCCAAGGTTGAGGGGAGTGTACCGGAAGAAAAATGGCTGCGACGACACATATCCGTGAAACATCTAAGACGATTTGGTTGTTTGGCTTTTGTTCATCAACCGAAAGTCAAGAGAAGTAAATTGGACAATAATGCCAAGATGGGCATTTTGATTGGTTATGCCGCTGCATCAAAGGGCTATCGAATATGGTTCCCCCAAGAGGACTACGTGGAGGAGACGAAGCACGTGAAATTTGATGAAAAGAAAAACGGCTATACCGAACTTGGAACACAGAAAGAAGATATGAACGTCAAATTCTATAATAGCCATTGGCAGCTGTTAGAACCACGAGACCATGATGACACTGAATCAGAAGATGACAGTGAAACGGACTCTGAATCATCTACGACATCAAATGAATCCTCCGAAAGTACGTCAGACGAACCTATAGACAATGAAATTAAAGGACAAGACCGATCAAAGAATGATGGAACAGATACGGAGAACAATATCCACTGGGAAAGACGAATCATAACAAGAACCAAAGGATCATCAAAGGGAAGATTATGACGTCGAAGCAAACAAACGCTTTCATTCACAGAAACGAATAAAGGAATATTTGAAGCAACAAGGAAAACCTTACGATCCTAATTTCTTCAATTTCTCACCGAAAACGACTGATTCAGATACAAATGTTGAAGCCAACATGGTAGAAGCCCCAATAACATATGAAGAAGCCATGCAAAGGGACGATGTCGATACGTGGACAAACGCCATGGACATCGAAATGAGGACCATAACACAACGCCAAGTCTATGAGTTGGTAGAGCATCCGGCTGACAAGAAACTCATCGGAACGAAATGGATATACGTAATCAAACGGGACGACAAAGGAAAAATCGCCAAATATAAAGCAAGACTGGTTGCTCAAGGATACTCACAAATCTACGGCGTAGATTACGATGTGACGTATGCGCCAGTAATCAATTTCACCTTAGTCCGAGTATGCGTCTTCGTATTTATTGTCTGCCTCGGATGGTGCCATCAACAACTGGACATTAAAGGCGCCTATTTATATGGGAGCATCGATGAAGACGTGTATGTTAAACAACCCAAGGGTTACGTCTCACCAGGCAAGGAAACTTTCGTATGGCATCTCAAGAAAGGATTATGTGGGCTAAAACAAAGCGGAAGAAAATGGTTTGAAGAATTGGACTCGACATTAAGAAAGCTAGGATACACGAAAATTCAGGGATGTAACTGCCTATATCGTTTTGGCACGCGAGCGATATTAATTGTCTACGTTGACGACATTATTCTCATAGCAAGACAGCACGATATCATGAAGGAGTTACTTCGCAAGTTACAGACGATTTTCGAGATTACCGACTTGGGGCAGCTTAGATACTTCCTCGGCGTTGAATTCGACTTCACAAGACCTGAAGAAGTCCGCATACATCAATCCCGATATATTACGAAAATAGCAAAGGAATTCAATATAGAAGCCTCTCGAAAGAAGCTCGATGTACCGTTAGAACAAGGAACGCGGCTGAGTCAGAATGGAATCAACTCATCGGATCAGGAGCAATATCCTTACAGGAAACTGGTTGGAATCCTCCTGTATCTATCACAACGAACACGACCTGATATCACGTACATAATCTCGTGTCTCGCAAGATATTCGTCAAATCCTGGACAGGAACACTACAACTATCTCCTTCGAGTTTTAGCATACGTTGTAGAGTCCCAGAGTTACGCTATCAACTACCACAAGACTGCCCGAATGGATTTGGAAGGATACACTGATGCATCATGGGCTTCGGACCTCGATGACAGAAAATCCACCAGCGGCTTTGTCGTCAATATTGGCAACAACCCCATCCTCTGGAGATCCGTGAAGCAAGCATGCGTGGCCCTCTCATCCACGGAAAGCGAGTACATAGCGATTGCAGAAGTAGCGAAAGAAGTCCAATGGATGACGCCCATACTGAGAGAACTGTATAGCATGGATAAGTTAGAATTACGCGAGACGAAAATATATAGTGATAGTCAGGCCGCTATTTACATGTCTAAAAATGTTATCGAAAACAATCGTTCTAAACATATAGACTTAAGATACCATTTTGTACGCGATTGTATAAGCAATAATTTATTTAACCTTGTTTTTGTTAAGACGGATGACAATATAGCAGACTTGTTTACTAAGTTACTTCCCAAACGAAAATTTTTAGAATTTTGTATAAAATTAAACTTGTCTTCTGTATCCGAGTCAAGGGAGTGTAAAAGTAGGCATAAAATAAAAATAGACTCGGTTACAGGCTAATTCAGGTTAGTTTATGTTCAGCCCTTTAGGAGCGTTTTCACATTCACCCGACCTGTAATGTAGTCTGCTTTATTGTCAACTAGTTTCAGTTCTCTGAAGTTGTCTAAGTGATAAGTTCGCTTATTATTATGTCATTATTACTATTTATATTTTGGAAATAAAATACACTGCACCGGACTAGTTTCGACTTGGTATTCATTGATAGAATTCAAGAACCTTAACAGTAAGTACCATGGATAAAGAATGCGAGCGAGGAAATTTGTTTTAACTCTACAGGATAGGCAACTCCCTATCTGCAACGAGAGCTTATTCTGTATATACTCTGTTACAACATCGGTTGTCAGCACGCCCAAAGCTAGGTCTCTTTGTAACCTAGCTTTGCGCGTGCTGACAAGAGACAATAAACTTCAGGATTTTCAGGATTCAAAATATTCACGAGTTTTTAGCTCGAGTGCATGGACCTCAAGGCTTTAGTTTCAAATACGTGTAGTAGGCTGTAGGCAATTTCACACGTATTTGAAATTAAGGAATAGAGGTCCGTGCACTCGAGCTAAAAAAACTCGCGGATATTTTAAATTCTGAAGATCCTGAAGTGTTTCGTCTCTTGACAGCACGTACAAAGCTAGGTTACATAGAGACCTAGCTTTGGGCGTGCTGACAACCGATGTTGTAACAGAGTATATACAGAATCATCTGTCGTTCGAGATAGGGAGTTGCCTATCCTATAGCGTGAAAACAAATTTCCTCAGCGCATTATTTATCCATGTAAGTACGATGCACTCGGCGAGAGTAAGCTGAGTAACAAGTTCATATCAGGGATAGATTTAATTTTAGAAGTAGGAATGAAGAGCAGAGTAATCTGGGTGCGGGTCGAAGTCCCGGACCCCCTTCCGCGGGACGGAGGGGCATGAAAGAAGAGACGGGTCATAGCGACAGAGGTAAAATGGAATTACGTGTTTGTCGCTGTCCCTGTCAGGAACGTCATCGAAACGTAGTTTAAGTGAGCCTATAAGATAATTTAAACTGTTCGTTACGTGTTGGAGGGAGGGGCTCTATACTGGGCTATGAGTCGGACTGAAATAAATACTAACCGTTCTCCATTCCTACTTCTTAAATTAAATCTATCCCTGTTCATATATAAGATCTTTATTTTTTATATTTCTTGACAAAATTGAACTCATTGTCAGATTATTGAACAAAGAAAATCAGAGTTCTTGACTTTGAAGAAAGAAGCTCCCAAAGAGATTCCCGATTTTAAACGAAGCCTTTCGCTTTTGGATTTCCTTTTGGACATGCACTTTAGTCACGACAATTTCCGATTAGAAAATGTTCAAGATGAAGTCGAAGCCATTTTATTTGGAGTAATATATCGTGATTTACACATAACTTCGAATCAATCAATTTATTGTAACTCTTTTAGGGTCACGATACGATGGCACTCAATATGAGTTGGGTGTTGTTCCTGCTTGGACAGAATGAGGCTGCCCAAATGAAAGTGCACCAAGAATTGGACGAACTGCTTGGTTCCTACGATGAAACTCCAGTAGAATTAGATTACCTGAAAAGACTACCCTATTTAGACTGCGTTATCAAAGTACGTGGTCAAAGAACTTACTTTAATTACAACGAAATGAGTAATAACAAGAATTAATAGATATACCCATCAATATTTACAACAGCAATTGTATTTCTGCTGTCACTATATTATAAATCTTAAATACATTAATTATCTCCATATACTCTAGAATCTTTATCAATACACTCATATAGCTCTAATGTAACAACACCTTAGCTCGAAACTGTATGTAGGACATATCATTAGGGTCCCAAATTAAATTCTTGTTAATTTAATTTTTAAAATATCTTGGAACCATGGCATCAGCCTTATCAAACGCATTTTATATCCATTGACGTTCCATAAACATAGGGCCTTATGGGGTCCATGGTTGATTTGAATATGGGGTGCAGGATACTGCATTGCCCAGGTGCCTGTTATGCCGTTAAGAATACCCTGACTGAATTAATTTTGGCGTAACCTACGCCTTATAATTTATTCCTGCAATTAAGAAGCAAAGAGACAAAACATTGACAAATTCTTTTAATTTTTATTTTAATTTTCGCAGGAAGCAGCCAGGCTTTACACTCCGGCACCGGCAATAGCGAGACATTTGGATGAAGACTTGATAATTGGTAATTCATATCACCACGGAATACCTAAACGGGGAAACTCAGTGATCTGTTTTGAATTTCCAGGTGACTCAGTTATACCGAAGGGAACCGAATGCATCGCGTGGTTTGACACAGTTCACCGTGATCCGGATGTTTACTTGGACCCCGAGTTATTCTCTCCCGAACGCTTTTTGCCCAATACCGAAAAAGACCCTAACCCTTACGGATTTCTCGCCTTCTCAGCCGGTCCCAGAGGATGCCCAGGTACATAAAAAGTATATAATTTCAAGATCGAGGACTGAATCGATTACCCTGTGCTCGATCATTCTTAAGAGACACCAATACCGTTATTTTAAATAGTACAGTACTTGGATATTTCGAATGACCTTAAAGAGATTTACAATGCGTTATGCAGGGGCGTGTCATGATCTATATTTTGATGTAGTAGTGTTACTTATAGTAGTGATTGGGAATGTCACGTGTCTACATCAAATCGGTTGATGGATTCAACGGAAAAGCTAATACCTTTTACCAATGCACTGATAACACTAATAAGTTCAGACGTGTGGCATGACGGATTTCGAGTCAATAAGATTTTCTAATAATCCCACTGATCTCAAATGCAGAATATTAAATTTCGAATCTATGAGATTTATGTAGTCATCCCATTGATATCAAACGAATGCTAGTGCTGTAATTCACCTGATCGTGACAACATGTAAGATGTTCTCCATTTTGAGCATAGTCAATGCGAGACCAGGAACGGAAGTAAACCAAATATTTTTTTGTAGGTTAGTCTCAATGCCAGACTGTTGTCTTTTAGCACAAATTTTAATTAACTTAAAAGAATAGATTAGTTCCAAAAATTTTACGGCTTTCCAAAATATTATTGCTTTCATTTTGTTACTTTTACCAATAATTTGGTAGGATTGCACTTTACGTGACCCACCCAACTAACAATGGTTTCTAGTTAATTGGACCATGAGGAGTCCGAAAAAAATAGTTAAAAAATTATTTGGCCGCCGCAAGTTGGTCAAAAATTTTTTTGAAAATTTTAAAATCCATGCACTTACCGCCATTGAAGCCGCTATCCGCTTAACGCATTCTGCACTCAATCTTGCAAAATAAGCCGAGGAGGTCTGTGAAAAATTGCCGGACTCGCGCCGGAGTTTTATAGCTATGGATTTTTTTAAGCTTACGGAAACATTTATTTCTGATAAAAGGAGGGAAATATAAATGCGAGAAAAATTGAAATGTTTTGGGAAAATCATTGAATTTTTTGGGAATTCAATAATTGATAACGGTAAATTTTGAAAAAAGCCGTCAAATTATTCGGGATTTTTTTTAATTCACTCAACATTATTTTTGGGAAAATGTGTCAAATCCTTGGTAAATATGATTTTTTGTAAAAAAAAATTGAAATAAAAGGCGTAGAGAAAAGTTGTCAAAATATAGGGAAATTAGCAAATGTCAACGTCAATATTTCAGAAAAGGAGTCTAGTTTTTTTGCAACTATATTTTGGGAAAGGCGACAAATTATTGAGAAAGAACCAAATGTCAACATCAATATTTTGGAAAAGGCGTCAATTTATTTCAACAATATTTCGGAAAAGGCGGCAAATTATTGGGCAGTTGGCAAATGTCAACATCAATATATATGAGGCGTCAATTTATTTCAACTATATTTTGTAAAAGGCGTCAATTTATTTCAACTATATTTTGTAAAAGGCGTCAATTTATTTCAACTATATTTTGTAAAAGGCGTCAATTTATTTCAACTATATTTTGTAAAAGGCGTCAATTTATTTCAACTATATTTTGTAAAAGGCGTCAATTTATTTCAACTATATTTTGGAAAAGGCGTCAATTTATTTCAACTATATTTTGTAAAAGGCGTCAATTTATTTCAACTATATTTTGTAAAAGGCGTCAATTTATTTCAACTATATTTTGTAAAAGGCGTCAATTTATTTCAACTATATTTTGTAAAAGGCGTCAATTTATTTCAACTATATTTTGTAAAAGGCGTCAATTTATTTCAACTATATTTTGTAAAAGGCGTCAATTTATTTCAACTATATTTTGTAAAAGGCGTCAATTTATTTCAACTATATTTTGTAAAAGGCGTCAATTTATTTCAACTATATTTTGTAAAAGGCGTCAATTTATTTCAACTATATTTTGGAAGAGGCGTCAATTTATTTCAACTATATTTTGGAAAAGGCGTCAATTTATTTCAACTATATTTTGGAAAAGGCGTCAATTTATTTCAACTATATTTTGGAAAAGGCGTCAATTTATTTCAACTATATTTTGGAAAAGGCGTCAATTTATTTCAATATTTTGGAAAAGGCGTCTAGTTATTTCAACTATATTTTGGAAAAGGCGTCAATTTATTTCAACTATATTTTGGTCAATTTATTTCAACTATATTTTGGTCAATTTATTTCAACTATATTTTGGTCAATTTATTTCAACTATATTTTGGTCAATTTATTTCAACTATATTTTGGTCAATTTATTTCAACTATATTTTGGAAAAGGCGTCAATTTATTTCAACTATATTTTGGAAAAGGCGTCAATTTACTTCAACAATATTTTGGAAGAGGCGTCAATTTATTTCAACTATATTTTGGAAAAGGCGTCAATTTATTTCAACTATATTTTGGAAAAGGTGTCAATTTATTTCAACTATATTTTGGAAAAGGCGTCAATTTATTTCAACTATATTTTGGAAAAGGCGTCAATTTATTTCAACTATATTTTGGAAAAGGCGTCAATTTATTTCAACTATATTTTGGTCAATTTATTTCAACTATATTTTGGTCAATTTATTTCAACTATATTTTGGTCAATTTATTTCAACTATATTTTGGAAAAGGCGTCAATTTATTTCAACTATATTTCGGAAAAGGCGTCAATTTATTTCAACTATATTTTGGAAAAGGCGTCAATTTATTTCAACTATATTTTGGAAAAGGCGTCAATTTATTTCAACTATATTTTGGAAAAGGCGTCAATTTATTTCAACTATTTTTTGGAAAAGGAGTCAATTTATTTCAACTATATTTTGAAAAAGGCGTCAATTTATTTCAATATTTTGGAAAAGGCGTCAATTTATTTCAATATTTTGGAAAAGGCGTCAATTTATTTCAATATTTTGGAAAAGGCGTCTAGTTATTTCAGCAATATTTTGGAAAAGGCGACAAACTATTGGTCAATTATCAAACGTCAACATCAATATTTTGGAAGTCATTGCAACTATATTTTGGAAAGAGTGCCTATTTTTTGGCAATTTGACAAATGTAAACACCTTTTCCAAAATATCGTCCTTTACATTTACCAAATTCGGGAATAATTTGATGCCTTTTCCAAAGTATCGTCCTTCACATTTATCAAATTCCCGAATAATTTGGCACATTTTCCAAAATATCGTCCCTTACATTTATCAAATTCCCAAATAATTTGACACCTTTTCCAAAATATCGTCATTCACATTTATCAAATTCCCAAATAAATTGACACCTTTTCCAAAATATCGTCATTCACATTTATCAAATTCCCAAATAATTTGATACCTTTTCCAAAATATCGTCCTTCACATTTATCAAATTCCCGAATAATTTGGCACATTTTCCAAAATATCGTCCCTTACATTTATCAAATTCCCAAATAATTTGACACCTTTTCCAAAATATCGTCATTCACATTTATCAAATTCCCAAATAAATTGACACCTTTTCCAAAATATCGTCATTCACATTTATCAAATTCCCAAATAATTTGATACCTTTTCCAAAATATCGTCATTCACATTTATCAAATTCCCAAATAATTTGACACCTTTTCCAAAATATCATCCTTCACATTTATCAAACACCCAAATAATTTGACACCTTTTCCAAAATATCATCCTTCACATTTATCAAACACCCAAATAATTTGACACCTTTTCCAAAATAACGTCCTCCAGATTTATCAAATTCAGATTAATTTGACACCTTTTTCCATGATATCGTCCTTCACATTTATCAAATTCCCGAATAATTTGACACCTTTTCCAAAATATTGTCCTTCAGATTTATCAAATTCAAGAATAATTTGACGGCATTTACCAAAATTCACCGTTATCATTTATCGAATTCCCCAAAAATTCAACGACTTTCCCAAAACATAGCAGTTTTTCTCGCATTATATTTCCGTCCTTTTATCAGAAATGAACAGTTTCAGTAAGCTTAAAAAATTCCATAGCTATATCTCCGGCGCGAGTACGTAAATGTTTCCGGCGCGAGTACGTCAATTTTTCACAGTCCCCCCGGCTTATTTTGCAAGATTGAGTGCAGAATGCGTTAAGCGGATAGCGGCTTCAATGAGGGTAAGTGAGTGGATTTTGAAATTTTCAAAAATTTTTTTAACCAACTTGCGGCGGCCAAATAATTTTTTAACTATTTTTTTCGGACTCCCCACAGTCTAATTAACTAGAAACCATTGTTAGTTGGGTGGGTCACGTAAAGTGCAATCCTACCAATAATTTTACACCTAGGTTAATCTAGGTTCGGTTCGGTTGGGTTAGGTTTTGTTAGGGTAGGCTATGTTAATCTAGATTAAGTTAGTTTCGGTTATGTTATGCCTGACTGGAATATTTTAGATTAGGATTGGTTAGCCTTGGCTATAATCAAAAATAAAGGAAAAACAAATAGCATTTGACTGAGCCTTGGAGAAGTAACAAGCAATATGAGGGATTCAATCCATTTCGCAAAATGAATTTCATCCCATCAGCGTACCCGGGTTTAATTATTTCTTAACAAAACGGTGATATCTAAGCAGTGTTCAGTTATCGGTTAGTGCTGGTGCCACCTGCGGCTTTCGGTTATGTGGAAGGAAATCCCGTCTCTATAGAGCTCTACTTTATTTGAAGATAACCTTGATATTAATTGTAACCCTACAAAACACATTGTACATCTCACATGTACATACCACATACAGATCATCATTTAAGTTAACTGGTACGCATAGCTTTCATTGCAGAGACGTGAAATTTAGAATGAGCGAGCCCAGCAATCCATTGACTTACTGGCTGGTCGCCTCAACATGTTTAGTTTTAACCTTATCAAGTCTCACTATGAATATTTTTTTTCAATTTCGCATGACAGCAACAAAGTAAATGAGATACATTTGCTTAACCTTTTCCAGGATATCGCTTCGCCTTGCTGAATATGAAAATAGTGTTGAGCACGATACTGAGACGCTTTACTGTAAAATCAACACTACCACGAGACAAAATTCTTCTTTCCCTTGAAATGGTGCAAAGACCAATTGGTGGACTACCAGTAACCTTTCTCCTAAGATAGATCTGCCTTCAACAAACAAATTTATATCTGCAATTGAAATTTGAAACTTAAATCTGTTTGTAGATTTATTGAAATGAGATCCAATTTTATAACTACACATTTACAAGAGGCATAAAATATTTCCAAAAATTTCATTGCTTGGGGTGCAATAAAGGTAATAACAAAATTGAAGGACTTTTTAACGTACTATTTATATGCCTATATTGTTTCGGTTTGGATCTGTAAATACTCTATAAAATATATCTTCGTACCAAATTAAGTTTTATGTATTCAAAGATGTATCCGCCTTTATATAAATAATTTAAGGAAGTTTATTCGGTGTTCATTTCTTAACTGTTTATGCAGTCTCTATAAAAATGCCTCAAATATTGAAAATATTACTATATTCTGGGCAGGTGATTTAAATATTATGTTATGACGAAATACTCAATTATGTTCACATCCTGAGTTGAAGAGGAAAGCATATGTTTATATCACTCCATTAAATATTAATTGTCAATTTATTTTAAAATTGTATTTTTATTACAATAGTATTGAATCAGAGCGGTATTATTTTGGGTTTTTAAACTTTTTACTATTTCATTAGATTTTGATTTCCTTTCATAGTTTCATTTGCCTGTTTTCATTTAGAAATAGCTAATAGCATTTAAGGGGCTTGTGAGGTTATTCGCTTTTCTCATTGTTGTTGTTTCTTTCTCGTAGACTTATTGTAATTGGAAGGAAAGTCACGCTTTTTATATGATAGAGAATGAAAGTTCAAGTGTCCGAAAGCTAAGATGGGCAAGGGTAGCATCTTACGCGTAACCTCAGTATTGCCAAGAACAATACAGTACATTTTTCCTTTCGTTGGCATAGATGAAAAGCATGGGAGAAGAATCACTTCATTCACTTTATCTTTTTGCCTTTGCAAATCAGGAATAACAGTCTTGGACATTGAACATCTTTCTATCAAGCGTTAATATGACCAGGATCGAAGTCAATTGCCTGCGTATGTACTAAAACAAAAGCCGTCCTATACGATAAAACGTGGAAAACTCTTGGTGGTGCAACGCGTTGTACTTTAAAAATCAAACCCACTTTCGTCTTCCAAAAATACGTCTCCCTTACCAATGATCTTTGTTCTAAAACTAAAGCCAGCGATGACCCAGGACACGAATCGAATATAAAAACTATTTTTCCTTCCACTCTTAAGCCTAGCCAAATATACGATGCCTACTAGTTTGTTCATGCCGATAAAGATAATGGTTTTTAAAGGCGGGATATCTTGAATTGTGTGGTCGAGCAGAAATGACATCGCTGTACAGTTTTCTTCGATCGATTAAAATTAAGGCTGTTGATAGTTTTCGCTTTTTCTATGCGGCGTCAAGAAAAATATTTAACTTATCAAAATGTCTCACAATCGAACTTTCATATTCCAGTTTTTGCTAGGTATGGTTATGTAACCAGACCAAGCTTTGCGATAAATTTTAGTAGGGGAGGAATCTATGTTCTAGCACAACCTGCTGCTATACTTTTAACATTATCAGCACCTGCTGCTATACCTTAACATTAGCTGCAGCAACTGCTGCTATACTTTAACATTAGCTGCAGCACCTATACTTCAAACAATCAATCGATGGTATCGCAAACATATTTTCCATAAAATTGTTATCTTTCCTACATTCAAATTTCTTATCTTATCTATTAAACCTTCATCCCCTTCACAAAGACGTAGAATTGTTATAACCATAACGAAATCATTCACCTTATTCTACAGGGCCGGTAGGCCCTTGTAGATATGACTTGACACCCTTTTGTAACGTTAAAGCAAAATTCACATGCTTTTACTACATTTCCTATGGAGATTAACATGGGGTTTTTCGTGATTTACCCCCACCGCGAACTGAAAAACTACAGCGAAGTTACTTTTCGGAATACTCTTGAATTAACAATTAAGTATTCAAGGTGTGCTATCGGCTAGTTTAATTTAAATCAATTAATTCTAAGTATGTTAATTTTAGTTAATTCTGAAAGTACGTCAAAAAATTACTTTTGGCAGACTATCTAGCAGTAGACGCTGACAAATTACTTTACTATTTCATCCGAGCTTAAACACCTTTATATGTTTTTTCTAATTAACTGTAGCACCCTTAATAACAAATACTTCGTTATCAGGTCGAATTTTCGTCTAGAAAAGTAATTCAGGTAAATAATTACAGTTAACAGAGGTTTTTATATCATTTAAAGTAAGTTTTTGAACGTTCTTTACGGCCAAGGCTTAAGTTGTATTTTAGTTTGTCTATGTAATATAGTCTTTATATTGTCTTTCCCCTTTAAAGATAAAAAAGCTCATTTCCAGCTCTATTACAAAAATACGCAGTCTGCTTCGTTTCCTGCTACAAACAAATATACGAGCCTATGAGGTATACAGGGTTTCATTATTAGTTAATCTCACTAAAATGCTACTAATTGTGAAGGTGTGTGACATATTTCCTTAAACTAAACCAATGTAGAGGAATTTCCATGTTTACATCAGCACAGATTCTCTCAACGTAACCACGTTGGAAACGGAGGGTTACGTATGAGGTATACAGGGTTTCATTATTTGTTAATCTCACTAAAATGCTACTAACTGTGAAGGTGTGTGATATAATTCCTGAAACTCAACCAATGTAGAGGAATTTCCATGTTTACATCAGCACAGATTCTCTCAACGTAACCACGTTGGAAATGGAGGGTTACGTATGAGGTATACAGGGTTTCATTATTTGTTAATCTCACTAAAATGCTACTAACAGTGAAGGTGTGTGATACATTTCCTTAAACTAAACCAATGTAGAGGAATTTCCATGTTTACATCAGCACAAATTCTCTCAACGTAACCACGTTGGAAACGGAGGGTTACGTTGTTAGCTCCAGTAATGGCTACCACATAACAACCTTCAATGTTACCACTGTATGATTTTACTCTTGAAGCCAACTAGGTGGGACCCGCCAAAGCTCTCAACAGCTGCTGTAAACACATCGGTTGCAACATTGTTTATTCGTTGTAGGGTAAAAACTCATAACTTTTAAATAAACTACTTCAGACTAAAACTACCTACGGCGTTGGTGAAGCCCCATGTTTTCTATTTCACACTAATTTTTATTGGCTAGCCCCTATGCCACAGCTAACCTACAGCGCCCTACACTAACTATTACCGTTAACCTCTGCAAGTTTTGATGGAAAGGAGAAACCGGGTTAGACCGCGGAGGAAAACTCCTTTAACAAGCGGGGAGAGAACTTGCGAACTCTACGCAGAAGGATTTCTTCCCAGATTTTTCACCCGGTGCCACAGTCTAATAAGCTAAATTAACTATAGTAAATGAACTTAATAACCATAATTAACGTGAAATTGTGGACCTTGACAACAATGACGGAAATGACGTTATGAAACTTAAAAACACCCACTAAAACATTTCCAAATTTCATACCAGGATAGAAAATAATTTAAAAATGATCCAATTTTATGGAGTGATTAAAAGTAAACAATATTTTGCAAAAAGACGTAATGTTATTAATTTATTATGTAGATGAAGATAAAGAACCATATTTTGGAAAAGGTGTAATATTTTATTCAAATAAAATTTTTAGACAAACTTAATAAATGTAAACAATAAGTTTTTTGGAAAAGGTCATAATATTCTTTGGGAAGTAATTTGTAAATGAAGATATAAAACAATATTTTGGAAAAGGCATAACACTGTTTCCAAATATTTGTAACTTTTCCTAACTGTAACTGAACGTAATGAAACCTAAATTAAACAAGAGTAAAATTTAAATACTGTAAGGCAACGGCGAATGTCAGCGACGCCAATAACTGACAATTACAAATCAAAAATGATTACATATTGGCGAATTTTCGACATTATTCACGCTCACAACTCAACCTATTTTTCACCCAGAAATGAATGAAAGTGAAGGATTTTGATGTTTTTGTACTTTTTACAGACTTTTTTTTTCCACTATGACAGGGGATTATGACAGGGCAGTAGGGGGATTTTGTATTCTTTCCTAGGATGAGCCAATAAAGACTGGGAGATTTTGTCTCGAGAGAGAAGGGATTTTGACCGGGGCCAGGGTCTTTTGTCTTGGGGGTATTTAGTACAAATATACCCTGGCTTATAACCCTGTGAAAACCAGCTTCCTTACCTATCAAACACTAATAGCGTTTTCCATTTTTCTAAGACCATACGATACACAGCAACCCTCCAGTGTCTTCAGAATATGATTAAACTTCAACACCAATCGTGTTACCTTGGACTAAGTAAAGCGAAGTTTCTATTATTAGTCCAAGGTGTCACACCATCAACTCAGATTGTCCGTCACCGATCAGACTCAAGTATATTCGCTTCTGACAACAATTCCCAAAGAGCTTAATTCCGTTGAAACCCCGCATCCTTTGTGACGATAACACTTCTACCAGTCAATGTAACATAATCTAGGAAACCTTTACCTTTGGTGATACGTTTTTAGCTTTATATACTGCTTACTATATCTACAAGCTGAGGATTGCCCCCTTCTGTTGGTCTTGGTGATATGGTTTTGTTGAGAAATGATAATTTCCCTTAGGCGAAAATACTGACACCAAATATCCTTTAAGTTATGTTCACGAATAACGTTTAATTGCAATTCAGTAAATGAAATCATAGGGTAAAATTGACTTAAAAAATTTACACTATAATCCATTATCCAGCAGAAATCTTATTTTTGTTTGTTCTGTGAAAGATTATGATATATGTTTATCACTTTTCCCGTGAGAAGTCGCTTGAAACCGGACAAATCTGTTATACCGCCACTTTTAAAACCATTATGTGGGTTTTTCTAAATTCTAATTCAAGAAAAGCAATAAAATTATATCGGTTGCCTACTTTTTCCCTTGTGTGTGCTTCAAACACCAGACTCTAACTTTTAATAGTGAATAAACAATATTATCTGTAGCATTTAAAGGTTTCTCGCGGTTTATTTGAGTGCGTTCAGCTAAACCACCGAAAAAAGTGGTTAAATGGCTGGTCAGCCGTACCATAAAGAGAACAATGATGCCGTAGTAAACCGGTGCATTGATGTTGGTTGCTGAACGCAGTCATTTCCTTTTTAGACGCGAAAAAACAAGTAAGTGGTTTTGCCGGGAGTGTGGCGCACTCCTGTAAGCCAAGCTTCTGGGCGGCAAAGTTTGAGGGAATACGACACATGTCGGCGATCCTACCCTATAGGTGCCGACTGTCCCGTGTCCGCCGGAGGTGACTTACCCCAATTCCACCTTCCGTCACCTCCCAAGTAAACCTCATTTCCTTCCCTGCTTATACACATACGACCTAGCGGCCCCCGTCAGTGCTGGGCCGCGTAGGGTCTCCCGCTCAATTCTTCCTGGTGCTCAAGGCCTAACGGCTAAGCACTAGTGTTAGTAGGTGGACAAAAAAAAAAAAAAAAAAAAAGTAAGTGGTTTTAATACGGAGCTTCTAATTTTATTTCCTTACGTTCTTAAACTCAAAATTTAGTAACAAATTATATGACTTGACACCCTTTTGTAACGTTAAAGCAAAATTCACATGCTTTTACTACATTTCCTATGGAGATTAACATGGGGTTTTTCGTGATTTACCCCCACCGCGAACTGAAAAACTACAGCGAAGTTACTTTTCGGAATACTCTTGAATTAACAATTAAGTATTCAAGGTGTGCTATCGGCTAGTTTAATTTAAATCAATTAATTCTAAGTATGTTAATTTTAGTTAATTCTGAAAGTACGTCAAAAAATTACTTTTGGCAGACTATCTAGCAGTAGACGCTGACAAATTACTTTACTATTTCATCCGAGCTTAAACACCTTTATATGTTTTTTCTAATTAACTGTAGCACCCTTAATAACAAATACTTCGTTATCAGGTCGAATTTTCGTCTAGAAAAGTAATTCAGGTAAATAATTACAGTTAACAGAGGTTTTTATATCATTTAAAGTAAGTTTTTGAACGTTCTTTACGGCCAAGGCTTAAGTTGTATTTTAGTCATTGAGTTCAGAATATATGTATTTCTAGAGTCCTATTTGGATATCGAGTTTTCGCGCTCGCGCGTCCATCGTTTTTAAAAATATGGGACGGACAGACAACTTTATCATTAGGTGGTAGCGCCATCTATTTTACTTAAAACAAACTAGAAAAAAACAAGTAAATGTTAGTTATGTTACTATCGCCGCATTCGTCTGCTTTAGACAGAAAGAAATGTTTGAAAACCGCTATGTAAGTTCAGTTTTAATTATAATTAAGACCGATTTAAAAATTTTAATACTTTTAACTGCTACACAGATTTAATCTTGAAAGCTACTATGTTTACTGCCCTTTAAACAATATTATTTTGGTAAGTTTTTTTCTCAAAACTTCCCTTCTCATTTTCTCATTAAAGTTTTTGGCGATTTTCCTCATCCTTAGGTTTGTGTATATATAGATAATTTTTGAGATGAGGAAGTTTAAATGGTGATTAAAACCAAGCTCTTGATCGAACATATGATCATTTAAATCTGGGAAAAGAGTTTCATGAACCAAGCACCTCCTAACAAGGGACTCAATTTTTAAGGTTAGTGAATTGCTTGCGGTTCCATGTTTTTCCAGATTTAATCTTCGAATGCATTTTTCTGTAATTTGAAGCAGGGTAACAACGGTTCTGGATGGGTAAATTAGTCCTCCATGGTCTCGTAAATGTATCAGCCCTTTCTCTGATAAGCAGTAATCATGGAAACTGGTGTTTCTACCGCTGCTTTCTTCTAGGCTAGCCTTGCATATGTCACATTTCAGAATTCTTCTGAGTTTCATCACAACAAAACCGCCCACGTATTGAATGATATTATCTCTCAAGAGATTCGACCCATCAAAGTAAAAATCTAGTTCTGCGAGATCATCAGACACTTGATTATCTGACGACTCTGTGGTGGTTGCTGCGCTTAAAAAAGTTGTGGACATTTCACAAATATCTGGAATGGCGGTGTCATCTAGAGCTAGAACATTAGCGCATCCAGATGCTTCTAATTTTGCTAAAAAAGAGCTCTTGTATGCCGATTTAAATTGCGCCACCGTTGGATTATTATTCCAGCCCCCCTTTGTACGTATCGTTGAGAAAAAAAGCTCCAAATGATCCTGGGATAGTTTATATGTTGGGAGGTATCTATATTTTATATATAGCATTTGTTTAGTTAGCTATACCCAAGTGTAGAATAAAAACTTTACTTTTGTCTGACATACTTTAACGGACCATCTTGGTGCACATACATATCCACTAAATACAGAACGCTGCTAATAGAAACGGCGAATCCGAGTGGTCCAGTTTTACGTGTGGACTCGCAAATCAGATTACCATCTGCGTCTGTTAGACTCAACATAAGTTCTTTAGCTTTATTTAGACTTGCTCTCTTGATGTTAACATTTGAGTTATTTATTGGAGACTTATACCCTTTGGCATAAGGGTTGCGAGAGTTTAGGATATCAAATGCCCTGAGAAATAATAAACTATTACAACCGACAGGCAATAAATTTAGCGTGTTTTGTCACCTGTCAACTGTCTCGATAAAATTAACTGTGCCCTCACAGTTTTGAAACTCTTTCATTTTTATTTGTTTTAGTAGTTTCAGAGCGCTAGCCACTGAAGCACTCAAAGTTTGGGCTGCTAGTTTGACTTTCATCTTTTGAGTGTGAAATTTTATGTGAAATCGGCTTAATTTGTTAGCAATACTAAGACCTTCTTCCTCTTGCACCAATTCAAGAAGTACAATTAATGCCCAAAATATGTCCTAAAAATAAAACTATTAATATATTTTTACGATTATATCATTTAAGTTTGTATTTACGTTTCCACTTTGCCGATCCACAAGCAAATTGTGATGTTCCCACAAGTTTCTGATCAGTTTCAACATATGACAAACGTCTAAAATAAAAGCTACATCGTCTTTTGGATTTGCTATTCAGGAAAGGAAACAAAGGTTTTAAATTATTCATAAGTATTTGTGTGAAATGGTTTTTTGTCTTACCAGGGTTTGGAAAAACTGATTTGATTTCTTTGGAATTCATGACAACTCCGAGTCTGTGTGCCATGGAAATGTTTGATGCGAGCCCATCGCAAACGAGCGCAACACATTTAGCACCAGTCAAATTCAGATGATGGAAAGCTTCTCTGACGAGTGTATCTAGAAGCCAGGCGGGGGTGCCATGAACGAAAAAATAGCCAATCGGTAGCTTCCAACTACCGTTTATGGCAACAACCATAAATACAAGAACAGAGGTAGCGACTTCATCATTGTCAGTCTTGGACTCGATGCTAGTGCCATAGTTGACGTAGCCATCAAAGGATTTCCCGTTCCACTTTATCTCTTTCCTAATGGCCATTTCGTCTAACATTAGAGACACCAAAACTGGGTATTTAGATTTTTCCACTTCTTTCTTTAGGAATTGAAAACTCTGGGCAGTGAATCCAGGTTCGCCGTCTATTTTGGAACCCCAATTTCGGAGTGTATTTGGATGAGGCAAACAGAAAATTTGGCGAAGATATCTATACGCTTTAGGGCTATAGAAATGCAAGGTTATAGCAAATTCTCGAAGAATGCTACTATAAGCTTTCTTGGCTTTGTTTTTGGGTCCTGCTTCCTTTAAATGTTGGAAAAGTTCTTTCGCAGTAGGAGAAAATACATCTTCTAATTGTATAATATTTTCTTCTAGCATTAATTTGTCTTTTCGCAAAGTTGCGATAATTCCTTTGAAACTTTCAATCTTTTTATCTCTTCGTATGAGTCTTCGCTTTGTTAAATTAAATGTCTTTTGGATGATCTTTCTTCTTTTTATTTGATTTGCCAGTTGATTTTTAAGCATCGCAATTTCTCTATTCTAAAGTGGCAGTGTTATGATTGGAATATGTGCAGTTAAGCGTGGCTCTATATTCTCTAGCATATTATGTACCTTTTTCTTGGAAAGGGTTTCAATTTCTCTTAAAATCTTTTCGTCTGTCTTGTGATATGTCTGAGGTGAAAGAAAATGTCATCATGTGTACCAACATAAGTTAAACATAACTATTCAATGTACATGAAATGTTGACAATGAATATAAAGCTGCAGTCCTTTCATCAGTTTCTTGGTTTTTGTTTAAACTCGTATTGCCTTGAGAGCAACGGCTAGGAGTATAGTCCCAATCCATGGGTTCAACCAAACCTTCAACTTCTGATGAAGCAACATTGCGTTCCTCTGCCTGATTATGTTGTAAAGCATTAGGGATGTTGCCAAACTTAATAAAGCGTGTCTTACATTTTTATCCATTGACATAATTTCGCCATCCGTATTTTCAATGTCAATATTTTGAGCAACATCATCCACAACTTCACAGCCACTTATTTCTAAAAGGTCTTCAGGGTCTGGGATTATCTCTATTGATCGCGAATAAGACGCGGAACTCTCCGAAATAATACTTTTGTTTAGGCCTACATTTTTGTTACACCGACTGTAAGTTTTCTGTAAACGGTTTAAAAGTGGCAAATTACAGTAAAACATTTAATTTTCTTAGAATTATATTTCATTAATATACAATTCCTATGTTGAAGTTTGGGTTGCAAGTTTCGGGTAAAAACAGAGTAGGAACTGCATTAGCCGATAGCACGCGTATTTTAGAATTTTCGCGATAGTCCGCTTGACAAAAATGATCACCGCAAATAGCATCATATTTTTGTGGAGTCCATTCGGGTTTATTAATGGCCCGACACCATTGTTTCATTAACTCGGGATTTTTAGTAGGGAATCTTAATAGTACAATTCAAAAAGTGTTGAACTTCTGAATATTTTTTAATATTCTTTATTTCTATACTTACTTATGCCACGAAACATTTTTATTCCTACCAGTGTTAACGCACTTCTCTACTGAGCATTTTCTACCCATGATAAAATTTAATAACTTTTCATATTATTTGTTACTTTAATAATGAAAAAGATAAAATAAAGTAAAAACAAGTATTACACCAGAAATTTATCAAAATTTTATTTATTAAAAATGAAGTTTAACAAATTCTTAGTAATTAAGTCTCAACTAACAGTTTTTCAACTTTGGCGCTTTACGTCTTCTTAAGCCTAATTTTCAAATTCAAGCCAATTTCCCGCCAAAAGAAACTATTTTCAGTTTCATCCGTCAGGCGACAGATGGCGCTAACGACTAATGATAAAGTAATGAAATTCGACGAATCCGAGTCCGCGAGGAGGAAATTCAACAAAAACTCTAGAAATACATATATTCTGAACTCAATGATTTTAGTTTGTCTATGTAATATAGTCTTTATATTGTCTTTCCCCTTTAAAGATAAAAAAGCTCATTTCCAGCTCTATTACAAAAATACGCAGTCTGCTTCGTTTCCTGCTACAAACAAATATACGAGCCTATGAGGTATACAGGGTTTCATTATTAGTTAATCTCACTAAAATGCTACTAATTGTGAAGGTGTGTGACATATTTCCTTAAACTAAACCAATGTAGAGGAATTTCCATGTTTACATCAGCACAGATTCTCTCAACGTAACCACGTTGGAAACGGAGGGTTACGTATGAGGTATACAGGGTTTCATTATTTGTTAATCTCACTAAAATGCTACTAACTGTGAAGGTGTGTGATATAATTCCTGAAACTCAACCAATGTAGAGGAATTTCCATGTTTACATCAGCAGTAAGTAAACTGATAACAAATACTTCGTTATCAGGTCGAATTTTCGTCTAGAAAAGTAATTCAGGTAAATAATTACAGTTAACAGAGGTTTTTATATCATTTAAAGTAAGTTTTTGAACGTTCTTTACGGCCAAGGCTTAAGTTGTATTTTAGTTTGTCTATGTAATATAGTCTTTATATTGTCTTTCCCCTTTAAAGATAAAAAAGCTCATTTCCAGCTCTATTACAAAAATACGCAGTCTGCTTCGTTTCCTGCTACAAACAAATATACGAGCCTATGAGGTATACAGGGTTTCACTTGACACCCTTTTGTAACGTTAAAGCAAAATTCACATGCTTTTACTACATTTCCTATGGAGATTAACATGGGGTTTTTCGTGATTTACCCCCACCGCGAACTGAAAAACTACAGCGAAGTTACTTTTCGGAATACTCTTGAATTAACAATTAAGTATTCAAGGTGTGCTATCGGCTAGTTTAATTTAAATCAATTAATTCTAAGTATGTTAATTTTAGTTAATTCTGAAAGTACGTCAAAAAATTACTTTTGGCAGACTATCTAGCAGTAGACGCTGACAAATTACTTTACTATTTCATCCGAGCTTAAACACCTTTATATGTTTTTTCTAATTAACTGTAGCACCCTTAATAACAAATACTTCGTTATCAGGTCGAATTTTCGTCTAGAAAAGTAATTCAGGTAAATAATTACAGTTAACAGAGGTTTTTATATCATTTAAAGTAAGTTTTTGAACGTTCTTTACGGCCAAGGCTTAAGTTGTATTTTAGTTTGTCTATGTAATATAGTCTTTATATTGTCTTTCCCCTTTAAAGATAAAAAAGCTCATTTCCAGCTCTATTACAAAAATACGCAGTCTGCTTCGTTTCCTGCTACAAACAAATATACGAGCCTATGAGGTATACAGGGTTTCATTATTAGTTAATCTCACTAAAATGCTACTAATTGTGAAGGTGTGTGACATATTTCCTTAAACTAAACCAATGTAGAGGAATTTCCATGTTTACATCAGCACAGATTCTCTCAACGTAACCACGTTGGAAACGGAGGGTTACGTATGAGGTATACAGGGTTTCATTATTTGTTAATCTCACTAAAATGCTACTAACTGTGAAGGTGTGTGATATAATTCCTGAAACTCAACCAATGTAGAGGAATTTCCATGTTTACATCAGCACAGATTCTCTCAACGTAACCACGTTGGAAATGGAGGGTTACGTATGAGGTATACAGGGTTTCATTATTTGTTAATCTCACTAAAATGCTCTATTACAAAAATACGCAGTCTGCTTCGTTTCCTGCTACAAACAAATATACGAGCCTATGAGGTATACAGGGTTTCACTTGACACCCTTTTGTAACGTTAAAGCAAAATTCACATGCTTTTACTACATTTCCTATGGAGATTAACATGGGGTTTTTCGTGATTTACCCCCACCGCGAACTGAAAAACTACAGCGAAGTTACTTTTCGGAATACTCTTGAATTAACAATTAAGTATTCAAGGTGTGCTATCGGCTAGTTTAATTTAAATCAATTAATTCTAAGTATGTTAATTTTAGTTAATTCTGAAAGTACGTCAAAAAATTACTTTTGGCAGACTATCTAGCAGTAGACGCTGACAAATTACTTTACTATTTCATCCGAGCTTAAACACCTTTATATGTTTTTTCTAATTAACTGTAGCACCCTTAATAACAAATACTTCGTTATCAGGTCGAATTTTCGTCTAGAAAAGTAATTCAGGTAAATAATTACAGTTAACAGAGGTTTTTATATCATTTAAAGTAAGTTTTTGAACGTTCTTTACGGCCAAGGCTTAAGTTGTATTTTAGTTTGTCTATGTAATATAGTCTTTATATTGTCTTTCCCCTTTAAAGATAAAAAAGCTCATTTCCAGCTCTATTACAAAAATACGCAGTCTGCTTCGTTTCCTGCTACAAACAAATATACGAGCCTATGAGGTATACAGGGTTTCATTATTAGTTAATCTCACTAAAATGCTACTAATTGTGAAGGTGTGTGACATATTTCCTTAAACTAAACCAATGTAGAGGAATTTCCATGTTTACATCAGCACAGATTCTCTCAACGTAACCACGTTGGAAACGGAGGGTTACGTATGAGGTATACAGGGTTTCATTATTTGTTAATCTCACTAAAATGCTACTAACTGTGAAGGTGTGTGATATAATTCCTGAAACTCAACCAATGTAGAGGAATTTCCATGTTTACATCAGCACAGATTCTCTCAACGTAACCACGTTGGAAATGGAGGGTTACGTATGAGGTATACAGGGTTTCATTATTTGTTAATCTCACTAAAATGCTACTAACAGTGAAGGTGTGTGATACATTTCCTTAAACTAAACCAATGTAGAGGAATTTCCATGTTTACATCAGCACAAATTCTCTCAACGTAACCACGTTGGAAACGGAGGGTTACGTTGTTAGCTCCAGTAATGGCTACCACATAACAACCTTCAATGTTACCACTGTATGATTTTACTCTTGAAGCCAACTAGGTGGAACCCGCCAAAGCTCTCAACAGCTGCTGTAAACACATCGGTTGCAACATTGTTTATTCGTTGTAGGGTAAAAACTCATAACTTTTAAATAAACTACTTCAGACTAAAACTACCTACGGCGTTGGTGAAGCCCCATGTTTTCTATTTCACACTAATTTTTATTGGCTAGCCCCTATGCCACAGCTAACCTACAGCGCCCTACACTAACTATTACCGTTAACCTCTGCAAGTTTTGATGGAAAGGAGAAACCGGGTTAGACCGCGGAGGAAAACTCCTTTAACAAGCGGGGAGAGAACTTGCGAACTCTACGCAGAAGGATTTCTTCCCAGATTTTTCACCCGGTGCCACAGTCTAATAAGCTAAATTAACTATAGTAAATGAACTTAATAACCATAATTAACGTGAAATTGTGGACCTTGACAACAATGACGGAAATGACGTTATGAAACTTAAAAACACCCACTAAAACATTTCCAAATTTCATACCAGGATAGAAAATAATTTAAAAATGATCCAATTTTATGGAGTGATTAAAAGTAAACAATATTTTGCAAAAAGACGTAATGTTATTAATTTATTATGTAGATGAAGATAAAGAACCATATTTTGGAAAAGGTGTAATATTTTATTCAAATAAAATTTTTAGACAAACTTAATAAATGTAAACAATAAGTTTTTTGGAAAAGGTCATAATATTCTTTGGGAAGTAATTTGTAAATGAAGATATAAAACAATATTTTGGAAAAGGCATAACACTGTTTCCAAATATTTGTAACTTTTCCTAACTGTAACTGAACGTAATGAAACCTAAATTAAACAAGAGTAAAATTTAAATACTGTAAGGCAACGGCGAATGTCAGCGACGCCAATAACTGACAATTACAAATCAAAAATGATTACATATTGGCGAATTTTCGACATTATTCACGCTCACAACTCAACCTATTTTTCACCCAGAAATGAATGAAAGTGAAGGATTTTGATGTTTTTGTACTTTTTACAGACTTTTTTTCCACTATGACAGGGGATTATGACAGGGCAGTAGGGGGATTTTGTATTCTTTCCTAGGATGAGCCAATAAAGACTGGGAGATTTTGTCTCGAGAGAGAAGGGATTTTGACCGGGGCCAGGGTCTTTTGTCTTGGGGGTATTTAGTACAAATATACCCTGGCTTATAACCCTGTGAAAACCAGCTTCCTTACCTATCAAACACTAATAGCGTTTTCCATTTTTCTAAGACCATACGATACACAGCAACCCTCCAGTGTCTTCAGAATATGATTAAACTTCAACACCAATCTGTTACTTTGGACTAAGTAAAGCGAAGTTTCTATTATTAGTCCAAGGTGTCACACCATCAACTCAGATTGTCCGTCACCGATCAGACTCAAGTATATTCGCTTCTGACAACAATTCCCAAAGAGCTTAATTCCGTTGAAACCCCGCATCCTTTGTGACGATAACACTTCTACCAGTCAATGTAACATAATCTAGGAAACCTTTACCTTTGGTGATACGTTTTTAGCTTTATATACTGCTTACTATATCTACAAGCTGAGGATTGCCCCCTTCTGTTGGTCTTGGTGATATGGTTTTGTTGAGAAATGATAATTTCCCTTAGGCGAAAATACTGACACCAAATATCCTTTAAGTTATGTTCACGAATAACGTTTAATTGCAATTCAGTAAATGAAATCATAGGGTAAAATTGACTTAAAAAATTTACACTATAATCCATTATCCAGCAGAAATCTTATTTTTGTTTGTTCTGTGAAAGATTATGATATATGTTTATCACTTTTCCCGTGAGAAGTCGCTTGAAACCGGACAAATCTGTTATACCGCCACTTTTAAAACCATTATGTGGGTTTTTCTAAATTCTAATTCAAGAAAAGCAATAAAATTATATCGGTTGCCTACTTTTTCCCTTGTGTGTGCTTCAAACACCAGACTCTAACTTTTAATAGTGAATAAACAATATTATCTGTAGCATTTAAAGGTTTCTCGCGGTTTATTTGAGTGCGTTCAGCTAAACCACCGAAAAAAGTGGTTAAATGGCTGGTCAGCCGTACCATAAAGAGAACAATGATGCCGTAGTAAACCGGTGCATTGATGTTGGTTGCTGAACGCAGTCATTTCCTTTTTAGACGCGAAAAAACAAGTAAGTGGTTTTAATACGGAGCTTCTAATTTTATTTCCTTACGTTCTTAAACTCAAAATTTAGTAACAAATTATATAATTTTAAGCTTAGAATATCTTATTTTACACTCTCTCCGCGACACATAGTTTATATCTATAGTTTAATAAATATTTTAAAACGTTTTCTTGACCATATAGATATTAAGCCTTGGCTAATGAGCGCTGTTTACTTTGTTCGTTTCAATTGCGCGATTGCAGCTATCTGAAGAGTGCATGAATCATGTCACGTGAAGCCCTCGTCGGATGATGTGTAAAAACCTTGTGTGTTACCAACCAAAGATATTTTCATAAACTGTGGTTAACGTCTGACACTAATTTGGCGCTAACCTCAGTTTATGAAACAAACATCGGTCTATTTTACCAGGTTTTTACATTTCGTCTGAAGCGGGTATAATTAAAAAAAATGTGGGATAATGAAACCTAGGAGGATATAGGGGTGAAGGAGTCTTCGACTGCCCGTTCTTAGAGCTCAGGTTTCGGCCTCTCCCATGGGAGATTCGTTCACGCGCACCTAGGCGTTGGTTACGCGCATCACGTGACCACGCAAATCCCAATTCAAAAAAGAGCGGGTTTTTCATTCTAGCTTAGGCCTTAGAAGTAACGCCGCCTATATGTAGGCGGCGTTGTCGCCTATATGTAGGCGGCGTTGTAAAAAGTAAGAGATTTGAGGAAAGAATGATATTTTTTAATGTGTTCGGGTGTTAACTCTACTCTCCCACAGGCTTTAATCCATCTTAAACACTTTTTTACTTAAGTTTTTGGTTTAGGGATAGAGTAAAAAAGCGTTTCCTCTACAATAGTTTTATCAAAGAACCATAATTTACAATAAATAAAAAATTAAATAATGATAAATGTTCCGTTAAAGCACTAAAAAATGCAGCCTTTACCAAAAATGAAATCAAAAGAAAAGACGACGCCCGATGACGATGTGCGCGGAACTAGTTGCGCGGCTATGAATCTCCCAGAACGAGAGAGTACGGAGGGAAACCACGGCCGATAATCTGTAAGCGCGTTTCAATGGGAAATCGGGCAGTCGAAGACTCCTTCACCCCTATATCCTCCTAGATGAAACCGTGGTCAGTGTTTCACACGGAAAAGATTAAGCGTGATTTGGAACTTATCAAAGATTGTCAAACAAAGTTTCTTTTATTACACCGGGTTTTTATATAATACCCTCTTCAGACGAGGAATAGAAACCGGGTACAATAAACCGAAGATTGTTTCATAAACCGCAGTAAGAAGTGTTTTCCATGAAAAAGGTTAAGTGGTATATGACACTATAACTATATAATTTATGAAACAAACTTTGGTTTATTATACAGGGTTTCTAATCCTCGTCTGAAAAGGGTATTATACAAAAAATGGTATAATTCTACAGGGCCGGTAGGCCCTTGTAGATATGACATGACACCCTTCCGTAATGTTAAAAGAAAATTCACAGTTTTTAGGGTTAGCGTCCCATAGAAAAAGCATTAAAAAATTTTCGGTTTTTTAAGGCAATTGTGGCAGGCCATACGGAAAAAGTATAGCGAAGTTAGTTTTCGGAATACTCCTAAATTAACAAGCATTTCTTAAATGGGAAACTTACGTGTTTCGATTTTTAATTAATGAATTCTAATTTTTGTAATTTAACTAATTAAGATAGTACGTCAAAAAATTACTTTTGGGTCAGAAGTCAGCCTAACCTTATAGCGCGCTTAAACCTATTTCTTCATTTCGTTCTCGTTGACAACTAGAAGGGCCTAGGTTTGTGGGTGCTAACAAGTTACGTTGACAAATTTCAAATGTTGGGTTTCTTGCTGATTTTCCTAATTTCTTAGCAGTAGACCCTAACCAATTACTTTGGTATTTCATCCGAGCTTGAGCACCTTTATATGTATTTTCTAATTAACTGTAGCACCCTTAATAAGAAATACGTCGTTATCAGGTCAAATTTTCGTCTAGAAAAGTAATTCAGGTAAATAATTACAGTTAATAGAGGTTTTTATATCATTTAAAGTAAGCTTTTCGACGTTCTTTACGGCCAAGGCTTAAGTTTTAGTTTGTCTATGTAATATAGCGTTTATAGTGTCTTTCCTTTTAAAGATTATAAGAAAGCTTATTTCCAGCACTGTTTTGGATTGGAAATTTGGAATTACAAAAATACGCAGTCTGCTTCGATTCATGCTACAAATCCTAACCCTAGGGCCTAGGTTACCGTTTTACGCTACGTAACTTAATACTGTATTCATCATGACTGTTTGTTGGCGCTTCAACATTCTCATTTGAGGACAGGTATACTCGGTTTCATTATTTGTTAATCTCACTAAAATGCTACTAATTGTGAAGGTGTGTGATATAATTCCTGAAACTAAACCAATGTAGAGGACCAGATTATTCGTTAAAACAATTTTGATCCTATTGAATCAGTCATACTGTGATGTTAGTCATGTTACGTTATCATTTTATAAACTATTTGTTACCAACAGTCGATTGTTTAATTAATAAGTAACAGTGGTACTGGTTAATGCAGGAGGACAGTGTCGTTATATAATTTAATTAGTGAAATAATTTTCAGGTTTACAACACAGATTCTCTCAACGTAACCACGTTAGAAACGGAGGGTTACGTTGTTTGCTATTTCCACAGTCCACATTGCCGTTTCTTTATTGGTTTAAATTGCTATGAATTGTATAGGTATTTGATTTAATTACTGGTATTCAAGCTAAACTATAGAATAACATCATTCATTAACATATTGTATAGATAATCTTTACCACAAACCTAGCACAGGATAAAAATTGAACGCAATGTGTTGGAAATAATCAAAAACTCCTCTAAACATTAGAATTAAGGTGAATTAATTGTTGAAAGTCATTTTATAAGCTTAATGAGCACTGACGACAAGTTAATTTCAACGTAATTAAGTATAATTAACGTGAAATTAAACCCTAAATATACATTTTTTGGATGAAAACTCCGATAACTCTTAAATGATGTTCTTGATTAAGATTGTATCTACCCAAGCCGTTGGTAAAGCCCCATGTTTTCTCTTTCACACTCAATCTAATTTAAATTATCTCCAAAGTACCTTAATAGGCGCGAAATTCAAAAGTTTAGCGTAAAATGAGAATCGAAAACTCCACTAAAAATTGCAATTAAGGTGATGCATACATTTAAACTCATTTTATAACCTAAATGTACACTGCCAAAACACAATCCTACGTTAATTTTAACTCAATTTAATATAATTAACGTGAAATTAAACCAAAATATACATTTTTGGGTTAAAGCTCAAATAACTTTTAAAAAAACTCCTCAATTATGATTAAAACTACCCAAGCCATTGGTAAAGCCCAATATTTTCTATTTCACACTTAAGTTAATTTAAATTATCTTTAAAGTACATTAATTGCCGCGAAATTCAAAAGTTTAGGGTACCATAATGATGAATATATGGCAAAAATATTAAACTGCACTAAACATTGCAATTAGGGTAAAAAAATTCAAATAAATTTTAAGCTTAATCCACTCTCACGAACCACGCTCAAATTAAGATTAAAACCTCACAAGTTTTTCGTACAGCCACAGAGGTTTCCTATTTCACTTTCAAATTAATTTAAATGATCATTAAAATATATCAAAAGCGCATACTACTTGTATTATAAACTAAATCCACACTAGATTAACAAGATAAGCCGTTAAATTAAACTCGATCAAGTATAATTAATGTGAAATTAACCCAAAATACGAATGTTTTGGGTAAATTCATGGATACCTTATAATTAAACTAACAAATTAAAATTAAAACTACACTTATCTTTCACCCAGCCTCCACTTTCCTGTTTAATTCTTACGATTAATTAAATTGTCATTTAAAAGCATTTTTCCCCATTTTGAAAAGAGAGCCATTGAAAAGGAGCGATATTTAAAAGTTTTGGGGCAAAATAGTGATTGTTCCGCAAGAGTCAAACAGTCACGCCTCTAAAGTTTGCAGCTAGGGAGAATTTCTTGTTCAAACTCGTTTAATAAACAGAAATAAGACTAGTAAAAGAAGATAAGCCGTTAATTTCAACTTAATAACCATATTTAACGTGAAATTAATCGAAAACAATACGTTTTTTGGGTAACTTTAGATAAATCTTAACTGAAATAATAAAATAAGATCAAACTACGCGAGTTGTTCTTTCAGCCTAAATGTTTTCCTATTTAACACTAAAATTAATTACATTATCACTATAATACATTAATGGGCTCCAAATACAAAATTTTAGGGTAAGGAATGTGTCAAAATGAAACTTTTCCATTTAAATTTTAATTAGGCCTGTGCGAGTCCAGTTTTTTAGGGTTCGAGTCGAGTCTCGAGTCCTTAAAAAAGCTCTCATAGAATCTCGAGTCGAGTCTTTTAATTGGTATCGAGTCCTCGAGTCCTTAAGTCAGCTTAAGAACTAGGTTTCAAGTCCAGTGTCGAGTCCTGATAATTTATGGCAAGTATAATAATATAATATAATTTATGGCAAGTATAATTTAGTATGACATCTCCCGTTGGCAGTATTGGGGGTTTTACATATAGGAAGCTGTTGGTCTGATCTCGACCAGGCTTGGAAATAAGGTTTATTTCTGAACTAGTCCGCCGGACCAGTGACCCCTGATGTCTTAAATTTGAAACTGGTCCCGGAACCAGTGACCCTTCCCCTATTTATTTTTCTACTGGTCCCAGGACTTGTGGTCGTTTTCTCTTCTAAAAAAATCTCTCTCAGCTTAGGGTTGTATACACAACTGGACTCATGGAGTCAAAATTTATGTTAAAATGAAAATAATTAAAGAGGTCCCCATATAAATTTTTAATAAAAGTAGGAATTAATAAACTAGTCATTGGGACCAGTGACCCTCACGTTTTGAATAAAAAAAGTGGTCCAAGCTATTAATAAACTGGTTTTTGACCTGTAAACCTGTCTTATTTCCTAGCCTGGATCTCGACAACACTGTCCATATTTCAAATACCGTCGTTTTTAAACTTCTTTAATAAATAAAGTACAACATTATTTGCTTATCGAAATCAATGTTTTTGAATATAAGTTAAATGTAATTAACGATACTTAAGTACTTCTTTAAGCAATTAGAAATAGATCAACCCCAAATGTATGACGGTAAAGCAAAAATAAAATTATTCAAATTTTAATTACAAAAAGACTGAAGTGACAGATATTATAAAAAAACGTCTTGGTTTGGACCAAGGCCGAAAAAAACAAACGATATGTGTGAGGTTTATCATTTGACTGAAGTTTCAGATATTGCAATTGTTTTAGTTATTTTTATCCATTTAATCCTTAATCAATATTAAATTCAATCAAATGATTTTACTGTTAATCGATCTAGTCCCTCTAAATTAATTGAAAAAATTACATATCTACGCTTTTTCAAGAACAATTACATTTTCCGAAAACATTTTATCATGAAATTAATTATTTTGAAGGGATTTCGTGTCGTTGCTCACTAACTTGTAAGCACCTTGACGGGCATAGTTTTAATTGTTGCTGGCTTAACAAATTTTCAAGTTTGCACCAAAAAAGTTTAAATCTGTAGTAAGTTTCTGAGAAGACTGATTTTAGAGAAAATATGATAAAGAACTTTTTTTCTCAAACTAATGTCGTCTTCTTGAGACAAAGCAACAATGCTTATCCTGTGTGGTTTCGTTTAGTAGGTGGCTCTCTGTAGCACAGGAAAAATATGATATCGGTATAAATATAACCAGCAGTAAGATAAGGGACTAGAATTAAAGTGCCCTAGCATTGGTAATAGAGCCTAGCACTAGTGAACAAATTTGACGATTTTATGCCGCTTCCATCACCAAGTGAAGAGTTTGGTTACCTCGTTACTTCTAGTCCCTTATCTTACTTCTGATATAACCAAAGGTAAGGGTAAAGATTACATAAAAAGAAATACTTCTCAGTACCAATGACTTGTTATATTCATTTCATGCGGAAATAATATGGGTATACACATTATTCATTACCAGTTATGCGAAGGTCACACTTTACTCCGACCCCCCTTCCTCTATTTTCCCAATATAAAAATTTTTAAAAGCAACAGTGGTTCAAGTGTATGGGTCATCTGAGCCGTCGCAACACACTCAGCCAATAATACCATATAGTTCGAAACCTTTTCACATTAGTGACTCTCCGGACTTGCCCGCCAACCTTAATAACCTAAAACTATAAAACATTCCTGTACATGAATGATTATGGTTGTGGCTTGTCACTCACTAGCGCCTGAAGGACCGATCACTCAGTGTAATTTGTGTACATTTGTAAGTAAGTAGACCATTTTAGAAATTACATACAGAGAAACTAAAACACAAGGGTGATGCCGCCATTGGGGTCTTCTCTCTCTCGCCTAGAAGCACCGCTATAGGCAGAGCGAATTGACTCCGTCTGGCGGTGACCCTTGGTGCGAGGGATAATACCCCAATGGTGGCCTCGCCCCTGTGTGTTTTCCGAAATGGTCTTTAAGCGTGCTAAAATGATTACGCGTAATACGTAACCGGTGTACAAGTAGCGCCAACAATGTAGAAAGGGGTGGTGACGTTTCAAATGAAGACTGAGTTATGACCAAGAAATTCTAAAGCACGGAGAGGAAAATTGCAGTGCAATGTTTTCTTCATAGAGGCGACAATAGAAATGTAGCATTTCGATTAAATTTTTACATTTTCCTTTCGAATTATGTCAAAGTTCGCTTGCTCTTTTTAGAAAGTCAATAGAATATTTCAAATATTCTATGTTGATAGCTCAACACGTACTCCCTTCAAAATAATTAATTTCATGATAAAATGTTTTCGGAAAATGTAATTGTTCTTGAAAAAGCGTAGATATGTAATTTTTTCAATTAATTTAGAGGGACTAGATCGATTAACAGTAAAATCATTTGATTGAATTTAATATTGATTAAGGATTAAATGGATAAAAATAACTAAAACAATTGCAATATCTGAAACTTCAGTCAAATGATAAACCTCACACATATCGTTTGTTTTTTTCGGCCTTGGTCCAAACCAAGACGTTTTTTTATAATAAATGGTACTTGGTTTTATAAACTGTTGTTGTGTTTCACACTAAAATTATAACATGTAGTTTGGCGCAAAACCTCTGTTCCCTCCGCACCAGAGTTGCCACGAAATCTCATTTCAAGAGTCTCTATTTATTTCCAAATTTAGTTTCAAATGGATAAATACTTCAGCGTGAGTGGTGCACATTCCACCGTTAATGTAAATTTTAACGGTGCCTTAGCCAGTGATACGGGGCGGGGGCGAGGAAGGGGGCGTGGGCGTGGGCGTGGGCCCAGAAGAGGGCGTGGAACCGGAAGGGGTCAGCCGGGCGCGGGCAGCGCACAAAATTTTGGCCGTAGCGGCGGCATCGGTAGAAGACGCCGATGCAATCATTGTCACCGCTACGGCCACCTAGGCCGTGATTGCTGGGGTCAACAAGGTATAGTAATTCATTCATTGCTAAACGATATAAAATGCTGTACGTATTCTAAAATTTTATTATTAATAAAACAGGCCCACGAAGCCAACAAGTGGCCACGCAAGTCGCGGCGGAGGGGGCGGCGCAGGGGCCGGTGGAGGGGGCGGCGCAGGAGCCGGCGGAGGGGGCAGTGGGGTCCCAGTTGCCCGTGTCATCGGGGGCGGAGGGCACCCAGGTGCCCCTACCGATGGATTCTGAGGGGGCGGAGGAGTCCCAGGTGGGGATGGAGTTGGGGGAGGCGGCGGGGTCAGAGGTGGCGCCTGTCGGTGAGGCGGCCGCTCCTAAAGACGCCGCTACGGTGGAAAAGCTCCTTCAGGAATTGAAGGAGCAGATGGATTCGTAAGTAGCTTTACAGGTTCTACCAGAGGGATTCTATCAAACTATTATGACTAGTATTAGCTAAGGACATCTAAAATTATAAAATTAACCTAAAAAATTAAGTGTTGGGCACAAAACAAATATAAGGTTCGAGATAGATGACCAATAGACCATTCCTGTAATGCCATAGGAAAGTAAACAGCACATAGGCAAGCCCGCCATATTAGGCTAGTTTCCCTCCCGATAAGAAGCACCACAAGCGCCCCTGTGAGTTGGTTTCCCGGCAAATATTTAATGGAATGGTCTACAGGGAAATTTTACCAAAAAGCTTATTTCATCAATACTTTTTCTGCTGTGTCTGATTTTAAAAGACGAAAGCTTTCCATTAGTAGACAAAACATTGATTTTACATCTTTAAAAGGGAGAATACAATGGTCAGACAACCAAAAATAACTTTGAAATCATTGATAAGACTTATACCAATTAATTGATTGCCATTTTAAAAATTTCAAAAGTGTGCTCTCTAAGCATAATTCTAATTTTGGAGAAACGCTAACTGTACTTTTATGAAAAGCAATTAGTAATCAAAAAGGGGTGCTTAGAGTTTGCCTTTGCTTAGCAACAGCGTGCACTTTTAATCGTGGGAAAATAGGTTTTCAAAACAATACAGTAATGTTTTCTCTAAAATAAGAGGTTAGATTAGAGATATTCAAATTTTGTTAAGAAAATTACAATTATATTATGCAATTTACTTAGACCATTCTTAGGCTTAGAGAATCGACTTTTGATACCTTGAAAAATAATTAAAAAGTAATTTGACAGTAGAATTTGCTGTAAATTTTATCAATGATTTTCATGTTATTTTAAAAATATAAATTTGATAAAAAATTGTTCTATGGCCAGTTCATACTCCCTTTAACAATCTTTTAACAGCTAGTCTTCTTAATTTTGAAACTTGCGCATAATTGTTTGATAATTTTCCTTTAGACTATGCCAATTTTTAATAATATATATTGATTTTACTGCAGGGTGGGAATCAATAAATAATTTTTTTTTAATGATAACTTTTTTTAATTTTGATAATATGTTTTTTTAAAGAAAACAAACCATTTTCTCATTATTACTTTTTTTCCATATTGTAATTTTTTTCCCCATTATTATTATTATTTTTTTTGTAACAAAAACTTTTTTTTTCTGTTAAAAAATTTTATAATTTATTTCTTTTCATTTTAACTATTATAAGTATTATTATTATTTTTTTACCAATAAAAGAACTATTGAAAAACAAAGAAATAATTTATTTATTTATTTAAGTCAAAATCTGAAGAGAATATGCAGCCATTATACCGATCCAAGATGGCGGCCACTCAAGGGGGAGGAGTCGGTTTTTCCCGGTCTCCTCTCTCTTTACCTGTCAAGATTTGATTGATTGTATAGGCTTATAATAAAAGATGGTTTTGTAGGAATAAAGACCATAATATAAAGTAAAAAACTATTTATTTTCTTTAAAAGTATCGGTTCTAATACTAAAGACATTTTTTCAATTTTCATTTTAAAATGCATTTGATTTATTCTAAAATAATTCCTTCTATCTTCGTAAGGAAGAAGATAAATTTTAATATTATTTTTAAATCTTACGTAAGTCATTAAGTTTTTCTTTGATATACAAAGCGTTAAGTTGTTTTCTAACGTAGAGTTCCAAAACTAATCTTTCGAGATCTTTAGTTTTGACTTTAAAGGTGTGATAAAGTTCTTGAGGTTTTTCAGGCGTTTTTTCTTCAGTCTTGACTTTTATATTTTTAGTGTACGTTTCTGTCTCATCAATGGTAAAGGGTATGTTTTTAGTAGGCCCACCTCTGATAAAATTACATTTAGGGAAATGTTTTAAATGTTCTTCGTAAGGATTATCGGTCGGTTTCCAGGCTAGCAAAATCCCGTTGCATTCGAAACATTGTACTAGATCATCGGTATGTAACGAATAAAACCCCGCTCTGCTTAAAGCTTTTTTATAGTTTTCATCTTGAGGCCAGGAGTAAAAAGAATGATATCTTTGCAGCTCGGAGTTCATGATGCTGAATGAATATGATGATCGCATTATCTGAGTTATATCCCCTAAATTTACTACCCCCCCTTTTTTACTTTCCCCCTTCCTTAATATATGAAATAAAAGAAAACAGTATTAAAAAAAGGATGACACATTTATTTTTTAAAAATACAAAAGAGATTACAAAGAGTATTTTCTAACAAAAGGATTAAGTTAATCTTTACGGGCGCGCTTCAACATGTTTGTAACAATGACGTCATTTTTCAACCCATCTCGTCCAAACTGCTTCATGAATGATTTGTGGCTCTTTCTTTTTGTTCTTTGTATTATATACATAATACAATATAGTCCGCATGTCGAACTTGACAAGTTTTGAAGTCTTCTTTTGTTAAAGGACCATTTTCTTGAATTTCTTTTAACAAATTCTTTAATCGAGGGGAGAAAGTTCCCTAAAGCCAGTGAGTCAAAATAATAACCCCTTCTGTTTCCATCAAAGTAACAGCATACCCAGTGGGACCCGTCTTTATAGTGATTGTCTAAATTTATTATAATAGATGAAGGAAACTTGTCAATTTTTTCGGGTAATAAATCACTTGGGTAAACACCTAGGAAATGTGGTGTGAATCGTAGAAAGCGTGTTATCTGATCGGCGTTCATTATTTGTTTAACAAACGATTGACACGTTTCTATTTTTATCTATTTGTAACAAAGCCTGGAATTCGGCTAATACGATACAACTAAGAGTAGTGGGTGTGGGTTTTTCAAATCCCAATTCTAATCTTAATTGTCCTTGTTTCGTGGGACTCCAATGATCTGAATGACTCGCGTAACCGTCAGGTGTTAAGTCTAAACAGTAAATGGCGTAACCCGAGGCAAAGTCGTCCATAGAGATATTGTTCCCCTTGTCATTGTAGTGGCAGTTTGACCCCGAAAATAAAGTGTAATAGCTTCGGACAAATTGCTTTTTACTGTAGTTGGGTCTTAAGGCTCTGGATGGGTATTGTTCGGAATTGATGAATGCTGCTAGATGATTGACATTCCAATGTCCAAAGTCGAAAGGGTTGCTATCCAATGTTCCATTGTAAGCGGTATGCTTTACAATAGCTACTGTAATCCTTGAGGGCTGGGTACCCAGGTAGATGTTTCCGATTGATGTGTTTAAGATATTAGGCGAGATTGTAAATATTTTAGTTTCCGTTCTAGTGTAACTATATTGGGCTGGTTTAATACTTAAGGCTTGTTCATGAGCAATTAGAATTTTAGGGGCTAATTGCAACTTTAAGACGTATAATATGGCTTCCACGATGACGGGTTTATAACCAGTGCCTGCCGCGGGAAGTTTACCCATAAGACAAAAATTAGGTTTGCTTCTGTGTAATTTTAATTTCATAGAAACGCCGTTTATCAGATATCGAGGGATATTAAACATGTCTACGTAAAGGCTGGAATACATCTCAACTTCCTCGGATAATGCTGTAAGTTTCTGTCGTTTAACAAAACCCATATTTTCTGTAAGCGAATCCATGCTTCCACTTGTATCTTTGTAAAACAAAGAAGCCCCCAAATGAGATTCTTTAGCCGCCGGACCGTATGACGTCAGAGCCGAAAGCAAAGCCGTGTACGCGTAGTTACTAGCAGCGGGTGTTGTTGCGCAATCACCCAGCTCCAAATCGACACGCTCAAATTGACTGTGTTGGAAATTATTTACGGGTCCAACCACATCAGTGGCTGTTAAAGCGGTTCCATCCTCATTTACTATTTTAGTTCTGGTGTACAGCATTGTTAAGGCTGTGTCCACGTATTCGCTACCGCTAGACGTTACTTCAAATTCAATAGGTTGGTCACCTTTCAAGGAAGTCAAAGGTTGATACGGAACCCATTTGGAATTTTCGATGGCCGTTTGAAGGGGAGGGGTGGCGAAAATATCGAAACCAGTACTGCAAGCTTCGGTCATTTTTTAGGGAGAGAAAATATCACGAACCGTTTTGAATGAAAGTTTACGTTTATCTGATTTAAATTTGTTTGTGTTGCTTTGTTTTATAGATTTCTTTCTCTTTGGTATTTTTTTCTTTTTAGCTAGTCTTTTCTTTTGTTTGCCACCCCCTCCTCTACCGTATTGTTGTTGTACATCATCCAGCGTTTCGGTGAACCTTCTTTTAGCGGAAGTTTTCAGATCCTTTCCAGCGGCGACATCGTTTATAATCTCTGAAGATGTGTCCAGAAGCTGTTTACCAAGGAACTTTGCCCCTTTAATTAAGAAAGGTGATACGTATCTTCCGAAAGATTTCAAGAAGGACCCTATCCCGTGTCCATTTTGTCCGTGTCCGTGTTGTCCTTGTTTGCCGACGTAAAAAGTCAGACCACCACCTGACATCGCTTGTTGAGTATAATAATCCGTGTAGACACATCTTTTGTTATCTAACGCGTTTGACTTGCGCATCTTAAATGAACTTTACAGTGCAACAGCCCAAACTGAAATAAAGCCGGTTCACCCATGTGATCCTTTATATAAATGCCAACCTCGCTAATATAATGTTTTGACAAAGGGACGTAATGGGGTGAGACAAAAGTAAGGCACACGGTATCCCCGTGTTTCTTGTCTTCGATGGGTATAATACGTAGGAGGGGGGCGTGGATGTTACCGACAATTTCCCCTTCTACCAGGTCGCAATAAATATATAATTGAGATGGTACGTGGTAGTTTAGCCTGGCTGGTCTATCGCTCACACCTTGTATATTGAGATGGTCTTTGTACCCCAAGATGTCGGCTAATGATTTGTGGGTCTTGAAGATAATTTTTGTATCACCAGAGGCATCGGTTTTTAGTTTTACATGTCCCGTCGTTTCATTAATATGAAATAAAGAAGCTGTTTTTTCGCATACTTTGGAAGTATTGATAGTTTCCACAACGTGGTTTAGTGATTTGTAATGACCAGCCGGTATATTATGCAGCTGATAGATTTCGTATCTGGTCAGTTTTGCATCTCTTCGTTCAACCTGGTATGTTAAGTCGCATGACTTGGGGTTTTTAGGTTTTTTAAAGTTTCCATCATCCAATGAATCTTCAGATGTTTTTCTCTTATTGGTTTTGTATATTACATTGTAGAAGCTGTTTGTATATATTATCTCTACTAACGAAATTTCCCATTGTCCTTGTAAATTAATAGGATCCGGTAGTTTAGTGATGTAACTACCCATAGTGTTATTAGGGTAGATGTCCATACTAGCGTCGCTAGGTAGCGTTAAATAGAATTCAGATTTTCTCGACATTTTCGGCTGTTACCCAAGAGTTCTGTGATTTAGGTAAACCGATAAACGATACAAAATATTCCAATTTCCCTTTACGTTTACGTTTCTTGAGTATGGAGTCTATCTTAAACAGTTTGGGTTCCACTGTTCGAATGAGCTGATCAGAGTAAAACAACCCGCTTATATGCTTGTCGTCCAAATCTTTCAGACGATATAACACTGGTTTTCTGAAACTCAGAATAGAGGAAATGACAAATACTTCCGTCGAGAAATTAGGTTCATAACCTTTAGAAAATTCTGGTTTAAGCTTACTTATTCTTACAAAATCACCAACACGAAATTTGACATCTTTTTTAGTAGGCTTATTACTCAATTCTGGTTTGTAAATGTTTTTGTAGACTTCCAGAACGTTAGAAGGGGAAACATTATCGGGTGCCATTTTTATTACGGAGTGATAAGAGGCATTGTAGCCTTTAACTATGTCTGTCAAATGATCTATATATCTATGAGAATTGAAATGAGTCAACATTTTGAATATTCGATGTTTTAAAGTTTTAATTAATCTTTCTACAAAAGGACAGTGGAATTTTACTGACGTCATAGAACCGTATTTGATTTTATTTTTCTTTAGAAGTTTTTGGGTACTTGAATTAATAAATTCTTTACCTAAATCGGACCAGATGGCTTTAGGCTTGCTTTGTTCGATGATTATTTCGAGAGCTTTCGTAGCTTCGGTAGCGTGTTTTCTTTTCATGGGTACCACAAAAGCTTTTCGGGAAAAGCAATCAATGCCTACCATAAGGTATCTGTAGTTATCGTTGTACTTGGCGATTGAACCCAGATCAGCTAGATCAACTTCGACTCTATCCGAGATGTTAAATACAGGGATTTTACGTCTTTTGAATTTATTTATAGCAGTTTTATGTAGTGTGTAAACGTCAGTTGCTTCTAGAAAGGCTTTGACATCGTTTCTCGAAATGTCAAGATGTTGAACCGCCCTGTACAAAGGGTTTAATCCAGTGAAGGAGGCTTTGTGTTTACTATTGAGATAAGTGTTCTTTAAGGTTTCTTCTTTTTGGAGCCGCGATAGACCTCCCATAACGTCTTATTATAAGGTTGTTTCTTCAAAATTAAAGGGCTCGTTTTATTGTCAAAGGTTAATCTTTTCTTCGCTTTTAAATAAGTTCGTGGTCGAAGTTTATTCTTCTGAGGTACAGAGCGGGGTGACGTCTTTATAGACACAGGTGCTACTGGTGGCGACGGTTTAACTGGTGGCGGGACGATAAAGTTTTGGACAAAGGGTTGGAATTCCGTCCATCCCGTCGGGGGAATGGCGATGAGTGACGGGGGCACGCCTTTGTTATTGAACAATGTAGGATGTATAGTAAAATATACTAGTTGCACTATATCGGAATCTGGGATCTTAAAGTTATTTACAAAAAGAGCCCCCGTGTCGTCCCAACGTATACAATGGGCGTTATCTGCCAAGTGATCGAATATTTTTCTCGCAGCTCCCCTATATTTCAGTGGAAACATATTAATCCATTTGTCGTTTTTATTCGATGAGCGGGGTTTCAAGATGTTCTGGTATCGTTTCAATGCTTCCTCGTAAAAAACCCACTTGGTTCTTTCATCTAAAGTAGGATTTGAGATAATTAGGTTCATCTCTTTATCCAACTCCGATAACACTGCATTGTTTTTTGAAATATCATTGTTTGTTGTTGTTATTAATTGACGGGGTGGTGGGTTAGGATTTTGCTCGTGTTGTTGTTGCTGTTGTTCCAGAGGCACTAGGGTCATTTTATTAGCGTAAACTAACTGTTTATTCATTTTGCAAATAATCCGCCTAAAAGGCTCGAAATTACTGGAAAAAGGACGCTAAAGAAACCACTTCCGGTTTGCTTAGATAAAATAGATCTTTTGTCTTTCCAATGAGTATTTTTGCAAGCAATTTTACGAATATGTTTCTTATGCTTACATAGTTTATTATATACGTCTGGTTTCAAATTGACAGCGCCTTGTAAGGCGTTGTGACAACACTCGCTAATTGAGTCAATAATTTCTCTATTAGAATTTTTGAGAATAGCTAATCTTTGAGGTTTTTTTAATTGCCCCAAGGCGGCTATTAAATTGATATTTTTAACGGCTAAACTTTTTTTCTTTTTATTCCCCGATGTTTTCTTGACCTTTCTCGGTGGTGACATCGTAAAGAATGATTGAATTCCGGAAATGTTGTTTAATTATATAGTTTTCTTCTTGGGAGTATAAATGACTATTTGTTCTCCCGGTAAAATATTTGTTCTAAACCTTAAATCGGGATGACATTTTTGGGTTAAATCACAAAGTAAATACCCGTGAGGTTTTTCAGTTGCATCCAAATAACATTCTACTATAAATTTAGAGTTGTTGGGTGCCAATTGTTTAGAAAGGGCCACTAATTGCATAAGATCTCTTACGGTTTTCATAAGAATCATGTAATGAGCGTTTAAGGATGCTGTTCTCAAGTTTTTTTCAAATATATTTTGTAAAAGGGTAATTACGAATAATTTCCTATGATGTGATTGTTTAGTAAAAATTTCTGATAAAATATTATTCTTATTTTCTAACATGAGATCATCTAATACGATTAATATTGTTTGAGAGCCGTCATATACAGTGACATCGGGTACACCTTGACGCATAATTACACCCATTTCTTTTAATTCATCGTAGCAAGGTTGATATATACTATAATGCCAAACAACTAAATCGACTTTAGGTTCGAACATTTTATCCTTATTTTCTATTATTCGTTTACATAAAACTGTCTTACCAGATCCCGAAGGACCAAAAATAATCAAATTTCCGGGAGTTGTGAATGGTATCATATTCAATACTCGAATGAGACTAATTTATAATAGATATTCATATTTAAACGCGTATAATTAACACGCGGTCGCGCGCGCGGTTTCGCGAAACGGGGGGGGGGAACGCGTTGTTTTTTGGCCCCCCAACGGCTCGCGCGCCACCCCCCTCACCCTCTATCCTATAAAAAAAAATTATTTTTTTATAGGATTTCCCCCACTATTAAAAATAGGGTAGAGATTAAAAAAGAGTATACAACGGATGTTAAGTTCAATTCATTTTATTGTAAGCAAAAATTAATATAAAAAAATTAGCAAGTATAAAATTAAAATGATATGTATTTAGAAAATATAACAGTTTTTCGGTTCAATTCAATTTATTGTAAAGACAAAATTTATAAAAATAAATACAAATAAAATTAAAAGTGAGTTAGTAAATGCATACGGGTTTTTAAATAAGTTATTTGACCCGAGATTACAGAGAACAAATTATAATTATAAAAATAATTTTCAAGATTTTCTTCTTGAAGAACATTGTTGAATTTCGTCACTACCTGGTAGGATGTCACAAAATTGGTGAAGTAGCCAACCACGACGTCGAATTTTTCGTGCTGTCCATCTAAATAAGGTATACGATCGTGATCCCCGTATAAATTATCATAAATTTCGTTATAGAACTCTATAATAATATCGGCCATGTGTGTAAATACAATTTGGTGATTACTGATCTTGATGAGATGCTCCTTTACAGCGCCCGAAACGCGGTTCAATGCCGCTGTTTCCATACTGGTCAAAACAATAGAGTCCTCCTTTATTAAGTCTTTAATATGGCATGTGTTATGGTACGCCACAACTGTTGTCTTTTCATTAGGGGTATCGTTTAAAACGATTTCGAAATTGTTGGCTTCATGGGCGGCAGTCCAGCCCGCTAAAACGGGTAAGCGCGGCATCAGCTTTTCCCAGGTTTCCGTAGAAATGGCGAAGCTTTTTACAGATTGTTTCCGGCATAGACGAACCTCAGGATCCAGGGTTCCGTTCACGAATCCAGTTGTTAAGAACAACTCTTTAGATATATGGAATCTGCCGTTAATTTTACGTTCGTTAGTCACACCTATCTTCCTTTTGGGAGCTTCTTGATTTTCCATCTCGCAGGTTTAGGATCTTCTCGAATAATGATGCTCTACTCAATTGAATCAGGGGTTTTTATACAAAATTTCTTACGTAGCTATTGCGAAATATCTATTGTCCTTGACTGTTCCATTGTTAGACTGTAGGCGTATTTTTATGTCAAAGTTCTGAAACCACAGATTAAGGAATTCCAGTACCCCCAAAATCAATAAAATAAATAATACAATAAGTAGTTTTTGAGGATTAATCTCCAAGATCTGACGAATTCTCGACCTCCTTTGTGTACTTGACTCCATAACGACTTACGAGTAAATAAATTATACAATAGTAAACTTGACCTATTTATCCTAAAATAGACCTGTCAATATTTGATTGATCGAAGAAATATTTTCTTAACAATACATCTTCACGTAATGTCGTAAAAACCCCGCTAATGGAATGACGCATCATCTCTTTTGTTACAATCCTTTTGTTGAATTTAAAAATCTATTGATGGTTCATCCTTTTGTTACCATCTGCCACCTGGATGTCAATCTTAAGTCACCTATTGTTGATTGACAAACAATAGTAGACGTGTTTAAACACGTCCGGAAGGTCAACGTACCATTGACCAATAGAAGCGTAGGTAACCCTCCATCCCCCCTGCTAATAAGCCCAGGGAAATTTAGTATAAAATAACGCGAGAAAAAATCAGAATATCGCATTCGTACTTTAGATCTCGTAACATCAAGATGGATCCTGAATCACTTCGCTGGAATTTGGATGAATTAGCTGTAAATAGGCCCTGGCCACTACCAGTACTATACAAGTTTTATTTTTTCCTATGTGCCTATTTACACATCGACCCTGCCAATGTACCCTCAAGTTTACCCACTTTTATTACGAATGGAGGTTTAAATATAATTCAGACATTCCTTGATGTCATTGAATACATGAGAACCGTCCCTAGAACACCGGAAGACTGCGATACAATAGACGAATTGGACCACCTAAGTAACTTAATTCCTAGACCTTTAAATATTTCTTACGTCGATCGCATAGAAAGACGCCTGAATGAATTACTACCCACTAACCAGGAAGAATCCTTAATCGCAGATTTCAACAATCCACAATACGATATAGAGATGGCGGCATTTTTGAATCAGGAATGTCAACAAAACGACCCTTTTGAGTACCTATCTCTGAACTTCTCCGACTACCTACCCAGTGAACAGGAGTCTCTCGTGGACTCGGAAGAAGCCGCGGCCGATGCGTACGACCAATGGGGTGGCGGTTGCCCCCCTTCGCCTATTGAGGATGTCCCTTATTGCGAAATCTTGGAACAGAGCGAAAAATTCTATGAACAATTTAATATGTACGGTAGAGAATTAGTTCTAAACATCACTGACGATCCCGTTGACAGTATAAGTAGTATTACAGAGCACGTGTTAAATGAGTACAGAGCAACAGATTATGTCCAAATAACATTGAGAAGCCTTGGCATAAATTGCAGGTCTGAATTAGAATTATCCTTTAAAAGACTAGACCAAGTAGATCCCTCTATCCTCTTTGACCAACTAGCTGAATTACTTTACGACGACGAAATTGAACATTTTTTTCAAGGTCCCGTAAAAATTATTTTCCATATAGTGAGGATTCCCGAAGGATACGGTCGATCTAGCCGTCGTCAACTTAAGCCATTCGATATTTTCTCTAAAGATAGGAGAGGAATCCTTCGGATTACGAGTACCGATAATCTCTGTTTGGCCCGAAGTCTTTGTGCAGCTATTTCCCATCGTGACTACATGAACAACAAAAACAACAAAGAGGCCAAAACCCGTTACATGACCATATCCAAAAAAACCACCGGAAACACGTTGCAAAAAACAGCTGCTTTAGAGCTATGTCGTAAGGCGGGAGTCGCCGTATCTGAATGCGGGACACCCGATTCATTCCAGAAATTTAAACTATATTTATCGGCTTACTCCATCTTTGTCTATAAATTCGAAAATAGGGCACCCATTTTAATATTAGGCGAAAATGACCCTACAGACACCAGACCACGCCTCTTTCTACTTAACGAGAGTAATCACTACAACGTTATTACCAATTTAAAACCATTGTTTAGTCACGAGTACTTTTGCGAGAAGTGTCTTACTCCCTACTGGCGTATTCAATCTCATAAATGCAACGACTTTTGTTTCAAATGTATGCGTCCAACAGTTTGTCACGGTGGCGAAAAAACATGCGGGTCATGTTTGCGAAAATTCTGGGGCGAAGACTGTTATAACAGTCACTTGGTTCCAACTGGTAACAAAAAACCTCTTTGTGAGAGGCTCTACCTTTGTAAAAATTGTTTTAAAACAATAGATTTCGCAAACCGCAAGACTAACCATACTTGTGGAGAAATTTTTTGTCAAGTATGTGGAAAACATCAACCCAGCGACCATTTATGCTACATTCAAGTGATAAAGGACAAAAACCTCAGCGTTATACCCTCGAAAAAACCACGCCGTAATATACCGGAACTAATGTATGTTTTCTTTGACGTGGAATGCATACAGACAAAAATATGTCAGGAAAAGTTGGGTGCTTACGAACATCAAGCCATCTTATGTGTCAGTATCTCTGTTTGCGAAGATTGTATTGAAGAACAATCCCTAGATTTTAATTGTATCAAATGCAACCAATTTGGACCTCGCAAACAACGTTTCTCAGGAGGCAAACCCATAGCTGCCTTCCTAGACTACTTAGTCAGCTTATTCGACGTAAAGAAGGTTATCGTATTATCTCATTTTGGTAGCAATTACGACAATCAATTATTAATTAGGGAAATAATTAACCGAGACGAGAAATTTGTCCCCGACACTCTGAAAATTAACGGTACGCGCATTTTAGAGATGAAACTCTCTAATCTATTATTCCTCGACTCATACAATTTTATCCCTGTAGCTTTATCTAAGTTCCCTGCCACTTTTGGGTTACCTAATGCCGCCAAAGGGTACTTTCCCCATTTTCTTTTCAACGTAGTCGAACACGAGTTCGATATAGACAAGCAGGAAGAGACAAACTATGTGTTAGAAAATACTTTACCCCCCACAGAGGCTTACGGGTGCCAGTATTTCACAAAGAAAAACTTGGACGCTTTTATGAAATGGCATGCCTCAGAAGTCAGTAAGGGTAAAGGCTTTAATTTTTTAAAGGAGCTTTATTATTATTGCGAAAACGACACTCTACTCCTATTTTTAGGTTGTTTAACCTTTCGGTCCCTTCTACTTAAAGTTACCAGCGTAGACCCTTTTAATTGCGGCTCTGTTACTCTCCCTGGCGTTTGTTCTTACGTTTTCCGGAAAAATTATCTTAAATCGGACACAATTAGTATCATTCCCTCAAACTATTACAGACTTGGCGAGAACCAATCTTTAGGCGCCATTGAATGGCTTGAATGGACTTCACATGACAGAAATATACCTATTCAATCCTCTTTTAGGGGTAAGGAAGTTAAAATCCAGACCCTAAAGGTAGACGGTTATTGTCCAGTCAACAAAGAAGTATTTGAATACATGGGATGCTACTACCATGGTTGTAAAATTCACTTTCCCATCAATAGAAACAAGATGTTACATGGCGACCCTACTGAAACGTTAAACACGCGTTATTCGAGAACAGAGAAAAAAACTAGCCAACTAGAGTCACTAAAATATAAAGTAAACGTCAAATGGGAATGTGAATGGCAACAAGACAAAATAAATAACCCCGAAATTAATGACTTTTTAAAGCGTAACGACATTCGTGTTAAAACATCCAAAAGATTGAACCCTCGCGACGCTTTCTTCGGGGGACGTTGCTGCGCTAACAAGCTATACCATAAAACAACGGGTACAGAAAAAATGCACTACGTTGACTTCACTAGCCTATACCCATTCGTCAACAAAACGGGAAAAATTCCTATCGGACACCCTAAAATTATTTTGGATAATTTCCCCGACATCTTCTCATTCGATGGGCTTCTCAAATGTGACGTACTTCCGGCTCAAAATCTGATACATCCGGTTTTGCCAGCTAGGATAAACGGGAAGTTAACCTTTCCCCTTTGTTACACCTGTTGCAAAACTCAATTTCAAGGTGACTGCGTACACACACCTGATCAGAGAGAGCTGCGGGGCACGTGGGTAACCGATGAGTTGAGGTACGCCGTGGAGCGAGGATACAAAATCACTCAAATGTATGAAGCTTGGTCGTACCAGGTAACACAATACGATCCCAATACTAAACAAGGCGGGCTTTTTAAAGACTACGTAAACGCCTTCCTTGAATATAAAACCCTTGCTAGCGGATTCCCTGCCGATTGCGTCACCCAAGAGGATAAAGAACAGTACGTCAAAAATTACAAAGAAGTCGAGGGAATCGATTTAGATATCGATAAAATTGAAAAGAATGAAGGCTTAAGATGCCTGAGTAAACTCATGCTGAACTCTTTTTGGGGGAAGTTCGGACAAAACACCCGACACGTCTCAACAGATATAGTAAAGGACGCTAAGACTCTATACGAACTACTTCTTAACCCAGACAAAGAGGTCAAAACTCTATTGACATTAAATGACAACACTATTCTCGTCAAATCAGAAGATATTGCAGAAAACGAGATAACTCACAAACATACAAATGTAGTTATAGCGTGCTATACTACAACTATGGCACGCCTTCACCTTTTAAAACATCTCGAGCTGGTGGGTGACTTGTGTTTTTATATGGATACGGACAGCCTGATCTACCTCTCGCCAGATGGAGCCCCTATACTACCTACAGGAGATTATCTTGGTGAGTTAAAGAACGAGCTAGAACCATACGGCAAAGACGCTTACATTTGTGAGTTTGGAAGCGCAGGACCAAAAAATTACTCCATGAACATTTATGATCCCGCAACAGAAAAAATCACTAACATAATTAAAGTTAAAGGATTTTATTTAAATTCGTCTACTGAGAACCACGTCAATTTCGATATCATGAAAAAGTTGTTAGGCGTAAACAACGACGGCAAACCAGAAATGAACTCTGTACAAGTACCGATTGGCCCCCAAATTCGACGATTACCTAATCACACTTTAATTACTATTGATCAAACTAAAACATATCAGGTAGTCGTTGACAAAGTCAGAGTTTTCAATGATTACACCACGACCCCTTATGGGTATCTTAAGTAAATTTAAATTTGTAAAGTTGTATATAATTGTATAGTTTTTAATTAACTGGGGGTATGTCTGCAGACTTTTTTTATTATTAATACCAAATGAAGCTTCATTAATCTATTTAATATCATTGTTATTGCGAAATAAATGTTCTTAACCTTATATTATAGTCTTTATTCCTACAAAACCATCTTTTATTATAAGCCTATACAATCAATCAAATCTTGACAGGTAAAGAGAGAGGAGATCGAAAAAACCCGACTCCTCCCCCTTGAGTGGCCGCCATCTTGGATCGGTATAATGGCTGCATATTCTCTATCTGAACCTAATTTGAATTTTAAAATCATTCGGAAGTATTTCCTGAATGTTTCACTATGCAGGCTGGTCTTATAATTAGTAGAAAAATCGATAAAAAAATCACTTGATTTTCCTCTTCACCCTCCCTTTAATGCAATTCGAAATTTGGTTTCGTTCTCAAATCTCAATCCAAGATAATTACTCCATAGAAAAAACCATTGTAAATGGCATACAAAATGTTCCCTAGACCTGCCATAGAGTATAAATACTAGCTTGGAGAAGTTTCAGTAGAAACTTTCTATCGAGCAATGATGATGGGCTTACACTTACAGGAGCAGGCTCTGCAGGTCAGGCTAGGAAATAAGACAGGTTTACAAGTCAAAAACCAGTTTATTAATAGCTTGGACCACTTTTTTTATTCAAAACGTGAGGGTCACTGGTCCCAATCACTAGTTTATTAATTCCTACTTTTATTAAAAATTGATATGGGGACCTCTTTAATTATTTTCATTTTAACATAAATTTCGACTCCATGAGTCCAGTTGTGTATACAACCCTAAGCCGAGAGAGATTTTTTTAGAAGTCCTGGGACCAGTAGAAAAATAAATAGGGGAAGGGTCACTGGTCCCGGGACCAGTTTCATATTTAAGACATAGGGGTCACTGGTCCGGATGACTAGTTCAGAAATAAACCTTATTTCCAAGCCTGCTGCAGGTTTCGTCGTTGAGCGCGTGATCGAGTTGGCTAAATAGGCCCAGTGGGACAGTGACTGCAAGAAATAGATTTTTTGATGTACATGTGAACTAAACTGAACTGAATATTAAGTTCGTCCGGTCACGTTCTGCTGGTTGAAGCGCTTCAGGCAAAGACATTCACTTTACTCGTGAAAGGTTATAGGTAAGCCTAATTACATTTTCAAGAGTTTAAGTTTTAATTTTTTCAGTTGTGGAATTTGCTAAGCAGCATTTCAGTTCACTTGGGTTTGACGCTTTTCTAAAAGCGGACTAAGCTGTACATTGCTGTTTCTTAGCGTCTTTTTAAAGGTAAGGAAAATTTTCTTACTTCATTGTCTGTGTATTGTTTCAATTTGTGTTTTATGAGACCTTTTTTCGTGGCTCAACAGAGAGACCTTTTTTCGTGGCTCAACAAAGAGACCTTTTTTCGTGGCTCAACAGAGAGACCTTTTTTCGTGGCTCAACAGAGAGACCTTTTTTCGTGGCTCAACAGAGAGACCTTTTTTCGTGGCTCAACAGAGAGACCTTTTTTCGTGGCTCAACAGAGAGGCCTTTTTTCGTGGCTCAACAGAGAGACCTTTTTTCGTGGCTCAACAGAGAGGGGGTCCTTTCTTGCTCTAAAAGAAGCTTTTCTGGCTTTGAAAGAGAACTAAAATGGTTTCTCAACGTGCTAAGAAACAAAAAGAACGCCTAAAACATATAAAGCGAATGGCGTTGAAAGACCAAGCTCAGGCTAGGATGAAAAAGATTTTGGAAAAAACTGCAACAAACCGAGTTAGGTGTAAAAGGTACTATTTAAAAAAAAAACACCTCTCTCAGAGTAAAAAATCGAGTGATGGCCTCAATCGCAAGTCATTATTGACAAGTTCAACAAAAATACAAAAGGTTTTGCAGGCCCCTAAAATAGGTGGCGCTTCGCGACAAAGAAAAGGTGGTACGAACCCTACCAATTATTATGTTAAAAAAATCTCCTTCAACAAAGGAATTTTTAAAACAAAAAATAAAAAGATGATTGCCGAAAGTTTCAAGCGGTTTTTGATCACGCGACTTACGGAACGGTTGATGACGACAAAAACTTCTGCAAATTCATGTAAAAAGCAAAGTTCCAAATTTACATCCCACAAACTCCAATGCCAGTTGCTATCTGGAAAAACATTTCACTTAAAAAGGCAAATATATTCGGCCTTCCAGGCAAGACGTTCGTTACTTATTGAAGATTTCAAAAGTTTTGCCAAGAAAGTGCAAGAAATTGGATTGGTAGATAGTGACAATTTTATCAAAGTCATTGGAGGAAAAAGGCTTCACAATAGTCTTGAAGAAGCTTTTTATCACGAGACAACATATTTTACTTTGGGGAATGATGGCAGAATTTTAAAAAACGAGGACCACGAAACACGTTTTGAAAAGATTTTGCAGTTCGACGAAAATGGTCTTCTAATAAAGGTGCTACGAGAAAGCTCTCGTAGCGGCGAAAATGTTAATTCTAGGAGAGCGGTCGCTCTCTTAGATAAGACTTGATACTCCCTCTAATGCTAAAGGAGGGTTCTTTGATTGGCTGTAACTTTTTTCGTATTGTGTTTGCCGCTTTGAAATTTTGCCAGTGAACTAAAATTTGGGCCCTACTTTTGTGGTTAAAATTTCAAAGAGATCCAACTAATAGTTAATTCTATAATGAAAAAAGTTGTTAAGGGTGGTTTTAGAATCCATAAAATTATTAAGACATTTGGTGAAAGATACTATATTGTTCAATAGAGATAACATGGGATTTTTTTGAAAAATGACCTTAATTGCGATCGTGTATAAAGAAAACTATTCATTCGTTACGTTTGGGAACCATCTTAAATGAAAGATAACAGTCCATAGATGTGCCTTTTCTTAGTTTCATTAAGATAAATTAAGTTTAAGTATTGATTTTTATCATTATTAACACATACTTTGACTTACGTTGTTTTGGGTATTGGAATTACGGCGTTTTACCACTGTTAGAGACACGCATTTTAGCCCTAATTTTTTATGTTGGACTTACGGCGTTTTTGTTGTGATGCACTTCGTTAGAGGGATATTATCAAGAAAAACATGGCGTTTGAGCTCTTGTAGGTGCTTTGCCCGGGTTCTTGTGGGTACTTGTGGGTGCTTGTAGGTACTTGTGGGTACTTGTGGGTGCTTGTAGGTACTTGTGGGTGCTTGTAGGTACTTGTGGGACATGTGGGTTCTTGTGGGTACATGTGGGTTCTTGTGGGTACATGTGGGTACTTGTAGGTACTTGTGGGTTCTTGTGGGTACTTGTGGGTTCTTGTGGGTGCTTGTAGGTACTTGTGGGTACTTGTGGGTGCTTGTAGGTACTTGTGGGTGCTTGTAGGTACTTGTGGGTTCTTGTAGGTACTTATGGGTACTTGTAGGTACTTGTGGGTGCTTGTAGGTACGTGTGGGTGCTTGTAGGTACGTGTGGGTACTTGTAGGTACTTGTGGGCACTTGTAGGTACTTGTGGGTACTTGAAGGTACTTGTAGGTACTTGTAGGTACTTGTGGGTACTTGTGGGTACTTGTGGGTACTTGTAGGTACTTGTAGGTACTTGTGGGTACTTGTAGGTACTTGAGGGTACTTGTAGGTACTTGTGGGTACTTGTAGGTACTTGTGGGTACTTGTGGGTGCTTGTGGGTGCATGTAGGTACTTGTGGGTACTTGTATGTACTTGTGGGTACTTGTATGTACTTGTGGGTGCTTGTGGGTACTTGTTGGTACTTGTGGGTACTTGTAGGTACTTGTGGGTACTTGTAGGTACTTGTGGGTACTTGTAGGTACTTGTGGGTGCTTGTGGGTGCTTGTAGGTACTTGTGGGTGCTTGTGGGTACTTGTGGGTGCTTGTGGGTACTTGTGGGTGCTTGTGGGTACTTGTAGGTACTTGTAGGTTTTTGTGGGTACTTGTAGGTACTTATGGGTACTTGCAGGTACTTGTGGATACTTGTGGGTACTTGTGGATACTTGTAGGTACTTGTGGGTACTTGTAGGTACTTGTGGGTACTTGTGGGTACTTTTAGGTACTTGTGGGTACTTGTAGGTACTTGTGGGTACTTGTGGGTGCTTGTAGGTGCTTGTACGTGCTTGTGGATACTTGTAGGTGCTTGTGGGTGCTTGTAGGTACTTGTGGGTACTTGTATGTACTTGTGGGTACTTGTATGTACTTGTGGGTACTTGTAGGTACTTGTGGGTGCATGTGGGTACTTGTGGGTTCTTGTAGGTACTTGTAGGTACTTGTAGGTACTTGTGGGTACTTGTAGGTACTTGTGGGTACTTGAGGGTACTTGTAGGTTCTTGTGGGTACTTGTAGGTACTTGTGGGTACTTTTAGGTACTTGTGGGTACTTGTGGGCGCTTGAACTTTTAGGGTAGCCCTGACTATATATTGTTTAAGGTTTTAAGCTTAACATTAAACAGACGTTAGTTTATGCTGCAAAAAAGTTTGAAATTGACAATCTCGGATCGTCTTTATGAAGTTTTAAGGATATCCGAATTTCATATTGGGCTTATGACAATTTTGAGCTAAATGTTAAACGGACATAAATCAGCATTTTTAAAAATTTTGTAAAATTGTCAATTTGGTCCTATTTCTGGAATTTTTAGGGGGGCGCCTAGCGTTTCAATAAATGATTGGTAAAAATTGTATTATGTTAATTACAATAAGAATACAAACTTTTATTGATTTACGTTTTTTTTTTTGAAGTATCATTATAACTAAATGTCTGATTGAGCTAAAGTTATGGTCCCCTTTATATATGTTTCTGCTTAGTGCAGATTTTGAAAATGTAATACAGTTTCTTAACATTCTTAATTAAAATGAAGACTGAAGGAACAGATATTAATCAAAAATGTCTTGATTAGAATCAAGACCTAAAAAGTATCGATAAGACTGAGGGTATCACTTGTCTGAAGGATCAGATATTAATTTTTCTTTTTAATTGAAACTTAAATGCATGCTTAAGAAAAAACAACGTTCCATTACCGTTTTCTGTTGAAATAAATTATTTTACTGGTAATCAATTTCAAAAATTTACTTATCTCGGCTTTTCGACCACAATTCCATTCCCCGAAAACATTTTATCATTACATTAATTACTTTTGGGAGATAACGTGTCAAAAAACCTATAAAACAATAAAAAGCTGTAATAGCGGTCTGTTTAGCCATGACAACAACCTTTTAAAAGTTACCAGGGAAAATTGATGTAAACTGAAGTTGAAATTTCATCATGTGCGACCTGCGGCCCAGAAACTCTCCCATAGTCCCAGTGTGTGTAGAACATAATTTTATCGCTGTTATCTGCCAAAATAGATCTTTCTAGGTAGTGCCGCCTCCTCACTTGAATTTTTCATGATATATTAAGGTTTGAACGAACAAAATTCTAGATTACTATTTTCACTACCATGTCTCTCTGCTACCTTGAAGCAAACTTTCCTCTCTTTTTGCTGCTCATTACCGGTGCCATTCTCTTGACTTTCTGTTCGTTATAACTACTATGATGTTACTGTCCCTATTGAATTTGGCGCCATTGGTTTTAGAATAATTATAATGTTCCACTGCGAAGAGTGCCGGTCACGAATGGGGATGTAACGTCTTTAGGAACCTTTTAAAACGCAAAACCATACACGTACTCTCCCAAAAGTAATTAATGTAATGATAAAATGTTTTCGGGGAATGGAATTGTGGTCGAAAGCCGAGATAAGAAAATTTTTGAAATTGATTACCAGTAAAATAATTTATTTCAACGGAAAACGGTAATGGAACGTTGTTTTTTCTTAAGCATGCATTTAAGTTTCAATTAAAAAGAAAAATTAATATCTGATCCTTCAGACAAGTGATACCCTCAGTCTTATCGATACTTTTTAGGTCTTGATTCTAATCAAGACATTTTTGATTAATGAATTATGGGTTGATGAAACTGGTAATTTTATTGACCAGAAAAGACTGAACAGAGGCATTGAACGCTGCTTGCAAGTTAATGATTTCGGTGTTGTCACGAATCTATTCAATGCAGTAGAAAACGTTTCAAAGGACAAAAATCCCAAAGCGAATATCGTAATTAACGAATCTGGGTTTATTGAAACCAAAGAAAAAGCTTCTTATTGGGAATGCAGTGACATTTGCAACGTTAGAGAGCGGACTATTTTTAAAGTCATAGCTTTCATTAATCAGGCGGCAAAGGCCAGTGATAGCGTCTTAAATGAACTTTTGAGTTCTGATTTTGACGTTTGCTCCTACAAAAATAAGTTTTGCCAGAAATCCATTGTCAAATTGCCATCGGACGATTCAGATTTTGAAGTGCAAGTTCTTCCGTATCTTGGTCATTTCTTATATTGCTCTGAAAGCGAGGAATGCCAAAGTTACTTGAGAGCCTTCAGAGAATTGGCTTCGCATTACTCGGGGATCAGAACAATTTTGAGTAAACTCTACTCTGTTCGAGCGTTGCTTAGCGCTTTATCAACATTGACTGATGAGATAGATCATGGTGATTTCGAATCTCTTCAAAATGTTATACCCAAAATGAGAAAAATTGTTGAGGCACGTGGCTTGAAAATGTCGAATGCGGAAAACGAGGCGGCGAAAGGCGATGAAAGTGATATAAGGCCTTGTCTCGATGAGAGTGAAATCTTGGCTTTCTACAATAAACAATTTGCTAGAGCTGAGCGTGATATTAATGAATTTCACGACACATCTTGCGATTGTTGCGCTAGATTATTAAAAAATTCAGATTTGAGGACAGTGGAAAAACTGGGATGCACTTCAGTTTTTGACAACCACGCCTTTCTCATTTTAAGAGCTGGTTTGCTATTGAAAAATCCTGACTTTAGAGAAATGGACATGCTTTTATGCCCTTATTGTTCTAAAGAGTTGCGAAAGGGAAAAATTCCAATTAGATGTTTCCTCAACGGCTTGGGAGTTGACGTCCCTCCGACAGAAGTCACGAGTTTGAACATGTTTGAAAAGGCCTTAATTCAGCTTGTGAAAGCATTTCACACTGTGGTCCGGTTAGGTACCAAAACTAATTCCAACATGCAGTTTGGTGCGGTGAAAGCTTTGAAAGGTAGAATCATATACTTGCCAATTCCAGTCCAAAAAAATTTGGATATGATACCAACAGCACTGCCTAAAGATCACGAATTGCACGTCTTGGTTAATGGTCTGCCCACTAGTGACAAAAAGGTTTGGCAAAAAATTGTTCGCCTTGATGCTTTGAAAAGGGCCGTCACTGAGCTGAAAAAAATTAATCCCCTGTACAAAGACATAGATATTACTCAGATCAATGAGGATTATATTTATGGCACCGAAGAGATTAACGGAACTATTGAACATGAAAATTCATTAACTCCCGATGAATTAATGGTAAAAACGGATCCGCTGGCGCTGTTAAACAACCTCGACGAGGTCAATAAAATCGGCTTCACTACAGTTGAAAAAAATCCGCAAGCGGAATCGCACCAAATCGATATCGATGTTATCAACGATGGTGTGATCGAATCAAATCTTTCGCAAGACGACCGTTATAAAATTTTAACTCAACCTGAGGCACTGTTGCGAAAACTCTCAAAAGATGAAGTGAATGAGCTGTACGATCACTATACAATTCACCCGGTGAATGTTCAGCCGTCAAAAGATTTGTTGGCTTCTTACCAAATGAAGCGTGTCGAAGCCGAGCCTATCAGTAATTGGGACAAAAATCTAGAATACATGTCATTCGTGCACTTGTTCCCAATGGCTCGCTATGGCAAGCACGACGAAAGACCGTTTGGGAAAATGACGGAAACTGAATACCGACTTTCTCGTCTTTTGAACGCGAATCCAATGTTTAGACGAGATTATGCGTTCATGTTCCATTTATACCAAGAGGCCGAAATGAAATCCATTAACAGTAGTTTGAATTACGTTCTACGAGTGAAAAAACCCATGAACGTATCTGTCAATAATCTCGTGAATCAAGTTGAATCTCGAGACTCCGAGCTCGAGAGTAATTTAGCGACTTTCATGGGCCACATTCGAGGAACTAAGGATTATTGGTATAAAGTTCTCAAATGTGTTTTGGCCATGATTAGAGAGTATGGCCCACCTACTTGGCTTTTAACCTTTAATCCGGCCGAATACGATGACATTGAACTTCACGACCACCTACGACGGGTGAATGCTGACGTGCCAGGGATCGAATCTATGTCGGTGGCTGAACTATTAAATTTAGATCCACTTAGCGTCAGTTTGCATTTTCACAACAAAGTGAGGTCGCTACTAAACAACTTTGTGCTATGTAAAGAAAATCCGGTTCTTGGACCGATAGCGCATCATTTTGTGCGCGTCGAGTACCAATCTCGCGGCTTGGCGCATTATCATTGCTTGTTGTGGGCTGAGGAAGCTCCCATGATTGGTTCCTGTTCGGCAATAGCTATTTTGGAGTACGTGCAGAAGTATGTCACGTGTTCAATCCCAAAAGCTGCTGAAAGTCCAGAACTTTACCGGCTAATAAAAAAATTTCAAACACATAAATGTTGCAGCAGTTGCTACCGAAAGGTTAAGAGAGGAAATAAGGAGCTGAAAGTGTGTCGCTACGGTTTTCCTCGATACGTAACAAACGTTGCGACTTTGAACTCTGTTGAATCAGTTACGCGTCATCGTAAAATGAAACGAGGCCAAAAACGTTTGTACGATTTGCCCAGAAATGAAAACGAAGTTTTTATCAATGACTACAATCCGGCATTACTTTTGGCTTTGAAAGCCAATATGGATTTGCAGTTTGTCGCCGATTCCTCGGAACAAGTGGCGATATACGTCACGTCGTACGTGACAAAGGGAGATCGGGCTGAAATGGATCAGTGTTTCGCTGAGTTGGCACACGAAAGCTTGTCAAAAAGATTGTTCGCTTATGGACTGAAATCTTTCACAAATAAGTCGGTCGGAATTTACGAAGCTTTGGACATGATGTTGGGTCAGAAATTGTTTCAAAAGTCTGACAGCACCAAGTTTATTAACACTAACGTGAAAGAAAACCGATGCAAAGTTTTGAAATGTTACAAGGATCTTGCACGCTTGAGGGAAATTGATCCTGACAGCGAAGACATTTGCCTAAAAGGGTTTGTGGACGACAAGTATCCCAACAGACCCGATAGTTTGGAAGATTTAAGCTTGCGAGAGTTCGGACGGTTTTACGATTACGTAAAGTACTCGGAGGGAGCGAAAAAATCTGAAAATGTAATCGAGTTGAAAAATAATCTCGGTTTGATGAGAAAGAGGATTAAGCCCTACATAATAGAACATTACGTTCACGACCCAATAGAGGAACCAGAAAAGTACTGCCACGCTCTACTAATTCTGTTCAAACCATGGCGAAACGAGACTGAGTTATTGGGCGAGTTTGCAACCTTCGCTGAAGCTTTCGAAAGCACATTATCAACGCTAAAACCCATGAGAGAATACCACGAGAAATTCTCGGTATCCAAAGAAGTTCTAAAGAAGCGCAAAGCCTCCGAAAAGGCTAAAGAGATTGCCGCGATTTCGGATGCAGAAAGCTATGACGATGAAAATGCCCTTCAAGGGAAAGAAATCGTCGTTGAAACAGAAAATGCGATGCATGATGTCGAAGCCGCTATGGAAATTGATTTCGAGGGCACGGCACTAGACCAAGTTGCGTTACTCAACAATGATCAAAAAAGGGTTTATGACAAAGTCATGGATCACTTCACTCAAGAGGGAGGAAAATTTGAGAATTTCTGCCACTTTGTATCTGGTCCGGGCGGCACTGGAAAGTCCTTTCTTATTGCTACTATCGCCAACGCCGTTAGACGTCACTTTAAAAATGCCGGTAGCGTCGCGATAGCCGCTCCTACGGGCTTGGCTGCCCTAAATGTCAACGGCGTAACGTTGCACAGATTACTTATGTTGCCAGTAGAACATGGGCGTACCGCGGAATACCATTCCCTCAATTCCGAAAATATTTCCATTATGAAACAAACTCTGGGAAATTTGAAACTCTTGATTGTCGATGAGATTTCTATGGTGTCTTCGGTACTACTAACTTACGTTCATTTGAGGCTAAATGAATTTTGGGAAATGAACAAGCCTTTCGGCGGTGTGGTTTGCGTTCTTGTTTTTGGAGATTTCTTCCAATTGCCGCCTGTACAGGGTAATCCTGCGTTTTTAAAAGTCACTTCCCAGGAAGCTAGACTAAGATTTAATAGCATTGGAGGCACTGATCTTTGGAAGTATTTCGGATACGATGAACTAACGCAAAACGTTCGTCAGGCGGACGACCGAGTTTATGGCGACCTTCTTAACCGAATTAGAGTCGGAACTGTTACGAAAGATGACGTTTCAACCTTAGAAAGTAGACTAGTTACGGGAGGGAACAAAATTCAGGTGGCTATGAATCTTTACCTTAAGCTGGTTAAAGAAGGATTTCATCCCATCTGTTTGATGCCGAAATTGGCCATGTGCGATAAATTCAACATAAAAATGCTAGAGGAAAGCCGACAGAAAGTTGAATGCGTTCAATGCGAAGACAAACTCGTTGATTACGACAAAAAAATTACCAAAAACATTGTCAGGAGATTGAAAATGTTAGACAATGAGCCGTCAAAAACTGGAGGTCTAGAGAGCAAGCTGTATCTCTGCGTTGGATCTCGAATAATGGTTAGAAGAAACATCAATTTTGAAGAAGGTGTTATTAACGGCACCATGGCCATTATAACGGGATTCCAAAAGAACGACAGTGGGAACATCACTGGTATCCGTATCAGAGTAGATCGGGAACCAAGCGACGAGAACAATAAGCCCGACTTTTTAGTCGAGAAAATGAGCGTCAAGTTCTTGCTAATGACCAATTTATACGTCAAACGAACGCAATTTCCGGTAATCTTGGCATATGCCATTACTATACACAAAAGCCAGGGAATGAGTTTAAAATGCGCAATTATGGATTTGGGATCAAATTTATTTGGAACTGGCATGGCATACGTCGCTTTACCGCGAGTGACTTCCTTGGCCGGTCTCCATCTCTTGCAATTAGACCCGAATAAAATTACGGCAGATGGACGAGCCATTGCGGAGTATAACAGGCTGCGTCAAAAACACAGACCTGATCTTCCACTTATAGAAATCGTCGGGTCGGAAGGAAAGAGAGGTACAAAAAGGCCGACGTCGAGGTGTATTTTAGAAGTTGAAGGAGAGAGATCTGATGAAACGGCAAAAGAAAGACCAAATAAAAAGATCAGACTAGGTCTTCAGAGTATAGACATTTTTCCCTTGAAGGGATTTGAAAATGGAGATGGAGTAACGTGCTACGCAAATAGCGTTTTGCAATTGTTGTTACTGATTCCGGAATTAAGGAACATTATTAAAGAGCACAAAGGATCATTGAGCGATAAGCCCATTTTGACTTGCCTTCGTAACACTATTGAGCATGTTGAAAATTCCAATGAGAGTTTCAGCGACGATGGTTTCAATTTGCGAACGGCTGTTGGGTTGCCTTTTACCCACAACGAACAGCAAGATGCTAGTGAATTCTTATGGGTTCTCTTGCCAAGACTTTGCGAAGAAATGGAAACTCCTGACTCTAACGCTCTACGGGAACTATTATGGACAAAGTCGCAAAACGTTACCAAATGCCCCAGCTGTCACCTGGAAAAAAGTTCTGGAAACATTATCCAAAGCTGCATCTTCACTCTTCCTTTGCCAAACCTCTGTAAAATTGATTGGAAACTATTAGTCGAAAGGATGAGACCAACAATGATGCCTTGCGAAACTTGTAAACGCAGAGAGATTGATGAACGTGATGTATTGATTTCAGCCGGTAAGTACGTATTTCTGTGGTTTCCAAGAGATACTGTAGTAAATGGTCACCCAATTAAGATTTTAACCAAAATATCTGGATTCGAAAATCAGAAAGTGGTTTTAAACCACAGCGTTTACAAAACTAGGGGCGTGATCATTCATAAAGGTTCTTCTTTAAACCAAGGTCACTATCTAAACTTTATTCGAAAAGATAACAGCTGGTACGAGGTTAGTGACACAACAATCACCAAGCGAGACAGATTCCTCAGTAACTTGACTGACGTCTCAATCATCCTTCTAGAGAAAGTCTCTCTTTTTTAAAGAGAACCCAGCAAAACTGGCGTTGTTCAGAGTGATCAATAAAAAGTGGTAAATTAAGGAAACATGGGAAATTTGCCCTTGAAATATACGCAGATATTGGCGTAAAATGTTACCGAGAAAATAATGAAATTGCAGGGGAAAAACTTGGGAGAAATTGTGGGGGAAAAACTAGGAAGAAATTGTAGGGAAAAAACTAGAAAGCAATTGTTGTAAAATAACGGAGATATAAAGGAAAATATAAATTATCTAGCAAATACTCCATTCAAATATTAAGTAGGAACTTTATTATAATTTCATGGTTTCTGAGTTCAACAAAACTAATCAAAATCAAATGTTATAACTTCACTATTGCGAGTTAAATTCCAGCAATTTTGAAATTCATCCAAGATACAGGAAATAGTTATAGTTATAGAAGTTATATACTAACCCCCAGAAGTGAGATGAGACTAGAAGTGAAGGGCTCTAGCATTGATAGTAGATCCTGGCACTAGTGAACAAATTTCAGGATTTTACGCCGCTTCCCAAGCGCTAAAACTAGAGAGAAAAAAATTGGTCGAGTTCCAAAAACATTTCCTACCCCTTTCCCCTCAACCTAAAGCGGCGGAACACGGACCCGGCTCCTTGAATCTAGTTCGGCCGTCTACCACCGCGAGGGTCTCACGTTTTGGAGGGAAAATTCTGAAACCGCCACCAGAGGGCCAACCGTTGGTGTGTTATCAAGAATATTCACTTTCGCCGAGTGAAGAATTTGGTTAGCTCAGTACTTCTGGTTTCATCTCACTTCTGAAACCCCCAAGAAACTAATTCCCTGGCGACTATTGCTATTGCTAAATATTCCCCGCAAACGAAGAACGCTTAGGAATATTCCAAAATGAAACTTTTCCGTTTTAATTTCAATATATCATTAACATAGTTCGCAAAATCACCAGCGCCAATTAAATCTAGGAACATTAAATTATATAATGCTGCCAAACAAAACAAGGGGATCTAGCTCATAATTAAGCCATATCACTTGTGATCTCTCGCCATCCCTGATTCAATCAATTTTCTCTTACTGAAATATCCTCTAGTATACGGGTGAATGGGGGGGGGCGGGCGGGTATTTTTCCTTTGCCAACGATGCAACGTGGATCACACTTGTCTAAGGCCATACTTACTTCCGTTAAAAAGATACTGCGGCCATAATCTTCCAAGCACGCGCCTAGACAATCCTCTTTAGGCTCTTTCCCTCTGACCGCTTCAATCTCCTTTTTCTCTCTCTTGAGGCTGATTTAGCACCGTTAAAAGTATTATAGACATCGTCTTCAAGCTCTTCTACTCATGATGCATTCCTCAAAAATTCTCATTGATATATGTATAGAGTGTACACAACAAATAAAAAATTTTATTCTACATTTCAAATACTGTCATTTTTAAACTAACTTTATATATAAAATACAACATTATACTTATCGAAAACTATGTTATTGGATATGAGTTCATATAATTAACGATACTTAAGTACTTCTTTAAGCTATTAGAAATAGATCAACCCCAAATGTATGTCAGTACATAAAACATGAAATTATTCAAATTTTAATTACATTAAGACTGAAGGGACAGATATTATAAAAAAACGTCTTGGTTTGGACCAAGGCCGAAAAAACAAACGATATGTCTGAGGTTTATCAATTGACTGAAGTTTCAGATATTGCAATTTCTTTTTAAATTATTTTTATTCCTTTAATCCTTAATCAATATTTGATTCAATCAACTGATTTTTACTGTTAATCGATCTATTCCCTCTAAATTAATTTAAAAAAATACATATCTACGCTTTTTCAAGAATAATTCCATTTTCCGAAAACATTTTATCATGAAATTAATTATTTTGAAGGGATTTCGTGTCGATGCTCTTTAACTTCTAAGCACCTTGACGGACACAGTTTTAATTCTTGCTGCCTTGACAAATTTTCAAGTTTGCACCAAAATAGTTTAAATCTGTTGTAAGTTGCTGAGAAATTATGATAAAGAATTTATTTTGCTCAAACTAATTTATAAACTTATGTCGTCTACTTAAGACAAAGCAACAACCTCGGTCATGTGTGGTTTCTTTTAATAGGTAGCTCTCCTTTTATGCACTGGAAAAATATGACATCGGTATAAATATAACCAAAGGAAAAGGTAAATACTTCTCAGTTCCAATGACTTGTTATTTCCCGAGGAAATAAAATGGTTGAACACATCATACCTTACCAGTTCTGCCAAGGACCGATCACACAGAAATTACATAAGGATAAACTAAAACACAGGGGCGATGCCGCCATTGGGGTCTTCTCCCTCTCGCCTAGAAGCACCGCTATAGGCAGTGCGAGTTGACTTGCCTCCCGCCTGTAGTGAACTTTGGCACCGTCTGGCGATGGCCCTTGGTGCAAGGAAGAATACCCCAATGGTCGCCTCGCCCCTGTGTGTTTTCCGAAATGGTCTCTACGCCTGATAAAATGATTACGCGTAATACGTAACCGGTGTACAAGTTGCGCCAACAATGTAGTAAGGGGTTCCAAATCTAGATTGAGTTATGGCCAAGAAGCTTTGATGTTCGGAGAGGGAAACTGCAGTGCAACCTTTCTTTCATAGTCGCGACAAAAAATGTAACATTTCGATATTCGAAGTTAAATGTATAAATTCGTGCCCCCAATATATGCATCCACTATTAAATATTTACATTTTCCTTTCGAGTTATATCAAAGATCGCTTGCTCTTTTTAGACACTTCGTATAATATTTCAAATATTCAATATTCATTCCCCAACACGTACTCCCTTCAAAATAATTAATTTCATGATAAAATGTTTTCGGAAAATGGAATTATTCTTGAAAAAGCGTAGATATGTATTTTTTTAAATTAATTTAGAGGGAATAGATCGATTAACAGTAAAAATCAGTTGATTGAATCAAATATTGATTAAGGATTAAAGGAATAAAAATAATTTAAAAAGAAATTGCAATATCTGAAACTTCAGTCAATTGATAAACCTCAGACATATCGTTTGTTTTTTCGGCCTTGGTCCAAACCAAGACGTTTTTTTATAATATTCTATGCTATTCGGGGTCAGTGAAAAGTAGTTTCATCACGACCTTCAAACTAGAATAATAGTTAATGCTTAGTTTAATGTATAACAGTATGGTTTATAACAGTGCAACGTATATTATTGTATACATCTATCGAGGAAAATAATTAGTCTTAATCATATTCATTTAATTATTCGAGAAGTGGTGAATATTAAGATCATTCTAGACTATTTGTTTACATCCTTATCAGTATGTTTTTTCACGAGAAATTCAAAAATCATGCTTAATCTAATCGGTTCAGTTCCGAGTTTCACCTTTATCAGTAGTTGAATATCGAGGGGGAAATTTTAAAATGCTTAACATAGACGAATCATATTCAGATAGATGTAACATCCGGAATAGAAAAAAAACAATGTACAAATATCAGAAATCATAATATCTGTAGATAAAATAAAATCAAACACCCTAGTATAGATCCACATCGGAAGTGTCCGAGGGACCATATCTATCCTATTATTCCAATATTTACCATTCGCACGCTATTTTCTTTACCCATTTTTTGGGGGAGTTGGGGGGGGGGTTATGATGAGTCATCCTTATACCCCTTATCTTTTAAGATTAAGAGCTATTAACCAATGAGAAGCCTGCTCCAGTTCTAGTTCTAGTTATAGTTTATCACTATCAGTATCTGTAACGATAATGTATACCAGATGTCGCTAGTGATACCCCTCAGTAGGCTACTCTCTAGCGAGACGCAGAGAGAACCGGGACAGAGACGAAATAAAACGTAGTTATTCATGTTTACATCCGTAGTAGCAGGAGTTCATAATAACCCCCCTTCGGGGGGGGAAGTATGAAACTGGCCATAGAGCTAATGGTAAAAATCGCGAACAACAAGATTTTGTCGTTGCGCATAGAAAGGATTAGCCTGTTTATGGACATACAACCTTACAGTATATCGTAGTGGTATCTATGCTCCTTGGTTTTCGCTACAAAACTTCCGTTGGCTGGGATCTCCGTCGAAAAGAAAAATGGCGATATGGTGGACGTAGAAACACGTTGCAATTCTTATATTAATGATACTGGGAATAAATTTGTCCTAACCGTTTTAATTTAACCACGGAATTCTCACTCACACATATCACAACGAAACATCATTGACGATCGTTTAAATGTTTTGTAGAAAACTAGAAACCCCGACTAAAACGTCTAAAAGCCAACTTCTTAGCCAAGGCTTAATTTACACCGTTCCGACAGAAGCAGACGTGAGCCATTTTCGCTCCCAAAATCGCAAGATAAAAATAGTGCTAAACCGGAAGTGTGTAAGTTAATGCGCGTGGGCGCTAAAAAATGAGGTAACTATTTCTTTGGGAGTTAGGCGGTGTATGAATCCGCTGAGCTTTATGGCGAAACTTTGTTGTTACGGGCTTTTTAACCAGTTTCGTACACTCTAAGAAAATGGAGTGTGCTTTAACACCTTTAAAAGTAGTTTATATGGGTCCAAATTTGACACGGTTACAGGTGTGGGTTTACACCCCTGAAAGGGTTTAATAACACTTATTTGAGCAATTGGTGTCAAAGATAAGAATAAAATGGTGCAACAGAGGTGTAGTTTAACACCTTTTTAACTCTTATATCGAACTAAAAGTTAATTTTTTACTCTCATATGAGTGTTGTGCAATTCCTTAAAGGTGAGGCATAGCACCTTTCCGAGTTTAAATAACGCTTTTAAGAGTGTCGCATAACACCTTTCAGAGTGTCGCTTGACACCTTTTCTAGAGTCACATGACACCTTTCCTAGAGTCGTGTGACACCTTTAAGAGTGTTAGATTTTATGACAAATAGCTCTATATTCATAGCAATGTTCCACCTTGAGAGAACTTAGGAACAGTTTTAACATGCAGAGCTATACCCCTTTAAGCAAGGGTAGTTCTCGCATGCAATGGAAACTGCGTAAAAACTTGGCCACTTGATCGACTTAAATCCAACGTGAAACTGCATGATAAGTGGGTCATTTTCACTGACTTAATAACTTCTGAAAAGGCAGAAAGTTATAAATTAGTACAAATTCATCGGGTATTAAATTGGTTTTGGAGGCCATAATATCCCAGCAGTAGATAAAGACGTACTCGTTAAATTTAATAATCTCTTTTCACGAAGAGTTTTTCGAGCACCAGAAACGCGTTGGACCTAATCTACTCTACAATATTTAAAACAATAAATCCGTTTAGTACTCTAAATTTTCTCAAAATAAACATAAGACATGTCACAAAAACATGTGTCTCACATATTTACCTCTCAAGCTGGCGTTTATAGTCGCCCTACTGTGAGGCCAGTACCTAACCTAGTCTCGATTTTTAGTGTCACACAATACTTTTAAGAGTATCGCATAACACTTTCAAGAGTGCAATAGCGTTGCTAGGGTTTAAAATTTGGGGAGGGGGAAAGGGGCTTAATATTATTGTTCGTATATTAAAGAAAACTTTTATTGATAAAGAGTACGGAACCGAGTTATTGACTATGAGACAATTGTGGATGAAAGAATTTCACTCGTTATTTGTAAGTTTAGTCCCCACAACTATTTGATACTGAAATTCATCTCTACAAAGATGAAACTTAACGAACTTTTTATTATAATTTTTATACAATATATTGCTACAGAATTTTAGGAGGCTACTAGCAATTTTTTGGTATAGTTTACGGATTATTTTGAGGGTCCTAACTTTGAAATTTGGGGGCGCTATAGCCCCCATAAAAGGCCAAGCGACGCCACTGCAAGAGTGTCGCCTAACGCTTTTAAGAGTGTCATCTAACACGTTTCAGAGTGTCGCCTAACACGTTTAGCTGTGTTTTATGAATGTACAATACCGCCTGATTACCAATTTCCTTTTAAATTTTATTTAAAGGATAAAAATATATTCTTTCATGAATATCATCTTTAAAAAAATGTTTAGAAATTAACTTTTTCAATAATTTTTTACTGTTCGGATTGATTTTAATATTAAAACATAAATGAAAATGAAAGACCTTATTTAAGAAACACGCAGTATTATAATTTTTCATGTTTAATTTGGAACGGTGTTTTAATAGTGTTATTTTACCTCGAATTTACACTTTAAATTGGCCCCTTAAAACTTACGGTAAAAAAACTCTCTTTTGGGTGTTTTTACGGTGTTTACACCGTTTTAACACGTTTTTTACACTTCCATTTCTTAGAGTGTACTTCGGGTTATTATGAACTCCTGGTAGTAGTAATTTCTAAACAACGTTAACTAATAGTACGTTAAACTAATGATAACGACACAGTAACACAGTTTAGTAAACAAGAAAACATTACATGGTGCCAGAATTTTCGACATCACGTTTTTTTCGAGGAGAACGAGAGTAGTAAGCCTCGGTCAGGGTGCGTAATAGCAAACCTAGTAAGCCTCGGTCAGGGTGCGTAATAGCAAAACCAAAACAAAAACTAAAAAAAACAATATGGCGGAACACGTGAAGTCACCCCCGGAACTTCGTTTGCGGTCTGGAAATGCGCAACACGCATGGAAAGTTTTTCTGCAACGTTTTGAACTGTACGAAATGGCAACAGAACCAGCAACAGCAAGATCAGATAAGCAAAAACTTTCCCTGTTTTTAACTATCGCGGGTCAGGAAGCTATCGATGTGTATAACACTTTCACATTCGCTGCACCAACGGATAGAACTTATGACAATGTTGTCGCGCTGTTTCAAGCTTATTGCACGCCAAAAGGCAATGAAGCCCATGATCGCTACGTCTTTCGATGTCGTTTACAAATGGAACACGAGTCGATAGAACAATATGTCGTTGCATTACGGCTATTAGCACAGTCATGCAATTATCAAGCACAAGAGGACTCAATCATACGAGATCAAATTCTTGCGGGCATAAGAGATGTCAGGGTGCGTAAACAGTTATTGGCAGAGACCGATTTAACGTATAAGAAAGCCATGGCGATATGCCAAGCAGCGGAAACACTTCAGAAGCAAATGAAATCCTTCGAGGAACAAGAATCATCATCGGCAGACAACCAGCAAATTGATTTTGTTCACAAAACTACGGCAAAGAAACAAGGGAAACGAAGCCAATTTGACACTAGGAAGGCCCCTAATCAAAGGAAAAATACCACAGCGTGTCCCCCTGCCAAACCACAGGGTAAGGGCTTCATAAAGAATTGCTTTCGTTGTTTGGGAAGTCACGAACGACTCAAGTGTCCTGCGTATAACCAGGAATGCCTACTTTGCCACGGGAGGAATCATTTCGCTAAAGCCTGCAAAAGCAGAAGTAAAGGAAAGATACATGACGTAAGGGACGATGAAGAAAACGACTTTATTATCGGTACGGCAGTCGAAGAACAAGAGACCGTTACCAAGATTTCAAGGTCACGCGACTGGATGGAGGAAATGTCACTGCAAAATCTCCCGGTCACATTCAAAATCGATACGGGTGCGCAAACGAACTTACTGCCAGTCAACCTGTTCAATCAACTGAAACCAAAGCCAGAGCTAGTTGCACGGAAGGCAAATTTAACTGCGTATGGAGGATCCCAAATCAACTCATTAGGATCGTTTGAGGCAAATGTCAAGTACAAAGACTTTACCATCAAAACGAGTTTTGTCTTAGTCGACGCACACTTAGTACCACTCTTAGGGCTAAGAACTTCGGAAGAATTGGGTTTGGTGAATCGAGTCAGTACTGCAGCGGTTATGTTAGAAGACGAACAGGAAGATTTCAGAAAGACAATACTAAAGGAATTCCCTAAGGTCTTTTCAGGAATTGGTTGTTTAGCCACGTCATGCAACATAAAACTAGAAGCCAACGCTGTACCAGTAGTGGTACCACCACGAAGAGTACCGTTTGCTCTGAAGGAAGGCCTTAAACAGGAGCTACAGCGTTTGGAAAACCTGGGCATTATCAGGAAAGTAGATGAACCTACTAGTTGGGTTAGTCCACTAGTCATAGTTGAAAAGAAAGTCAAAACAACAGACAATGGTCAGGAAACGAGGCAAGACCCTAAACTTAGACTGTGTCTTGACCCACAAGTACTGAATCAAAACATCAGGCGAGAACATTATCAAATCCCGACAAAGGAGGAAATTCAAGCCGAATTGGCAGGTGCTGGCTATTTTTCAAAGCTCGATGCGGCATCGGGATTTTACCAAATTCCGTTGGACGACGAGAGCCAGTTGTTAACAACATTTAACACGCCTTACGGTCGATACTGTTTCCGACGATTACCATTTGGAATTTCGTCCGCTCAGGAAATATTTTACAAAGTATTTAGTCAAATTTTTGATAGTGTCAAGAGAGCTCGCCCAATTCATGACGATGTTTTGGTCTGGGGTTTAACATTGGAGGATCATGACAAGCAGTTACGTGCAGCGCTCAAGCGGCTGGAACAAGCAAATGCAACCTTAAATCCGGCTAAATGCGTTTTCCGTGCTACGGAATTACGATATATGGGAGAGATTATCTCAAAGGAAGGAATGAGACCAGACCCCAGCAAAGTAGCGGCTGTGATGCACATGCCGACACCACAAACAAAGGCTGAAGTTCAAAGAGCTTTAGGTCTCGTCAACTTCGTGGGAAAGTATATCCCAAACCTCTCATCAAACACAAGGTATCTACGCACGCTGCTCAAGGACGACACTGATCCACAGAAGCTGCCTCAGCACGACAAGGAATGGCAGTATATCAAGGATACACTAACATGTAGTCCCGTTTTGACCTTCTACGACCCAAGTCTCCCTACGAAACTATCTACGGATGCATCGAACAGTGGCTTGGGATCTGTTCTACTGCAGCAAAACAAGGAGGGACATTGGAAACCGGTTGCATACGCTTCTCGAGCCCTCACAGATACCGAGACGCGTTATGCGCAGATTGAGAAAGAGTGCCTTGGTCTTGTTTATGCTTGTCAAAAGTTTCACACATACGTGTACGGCAAAACCTTTGTTTTAGAAACAGATCATAAACCACTGATAACAATGGGTAAACGAGTCTTGGCGGAAGTCCCACCTCGACTCCAAAGACTGTTTCTCAAGTTAGCCAGGTACCAATATACCATGGTGTACAAGCCGGGAAAGGACTTGGTAGTGGCCGACGCATTATCTAGAGCCAGTTTACCTATCACTAAGGAGGAACATGAGCTATGCGAGGAAACAAATGAAGAGTTGCAAGTACATATCAACTCAATCGTGCGATCACTGCCAGTCAGCGAGAATATGCTTCAGGAAATACAAGACGCAACCCGACTTGATCCAGTTTTGCAACAGGTCATGAAACAAATTCGAAACGGATGGGTAGATACGGACAGACTAACGTCAACGTACGCTACAATGAGATCCGAACTAACAGAAGCCAATGGCATAGTGCTGAAAGGTACAAGAATTGTCATACCCAAATCGCTACGAGGGCGTATTCTGGAACTCATACATGATGGACACATGGGGATCGAAAAATGCAGACGTCGCGCACGACAGGCGCTGTATTGGCCAAATTTAAACAGGGATATTGAAAATGCTTGCAAGAGTTGCCCCACCTGCAACAAGTTTCAATATACACAGACGCAAGAGCCGTTACTAATGCGCCCCACCCCAGCTAATCCATGGGAACGGGTGGGAACAGACATATTCCATTGTAACAGTAAGGATTATCTTGTGGTCATCGATGCCTACTCCAACTACTTGGAGGTAGAAGAACTTAAATCCCTGAGCGCTCCGGCTGTGATCAAGACCATGAAGAAGATTTTTGGAAGACACGGCATTCCATTGGAGGTATTGTCCGACAACGTTCCCTACGGGTCTTCAGAGTTCGCAGAGTTTTCAAGAACGTATGGTTTCAGACATACCACGTCGAGTCCCAAGTACCCCCAGTCCAACGGCTTGGCCGAAAAGGGTGTGCAGATCGCGAAGCGATTGTTAAAAAAGTCCCAGGATTCCGGTCAAGACTACGACCTGGCTCTGTTAAGTTTTCGAACAACCCCCCAGGAACATGGACACTCGCCTGCCGAGTTGTTGATGGGTCGATCGTTGCGAACGCGGCTACCTGAGTACAAACCTCGCGCTACAGGAATCGCGATACGGAAACAGACTCAAGCCATAAAAGGCAAAGAACACTCTAAGCTGAAGAAAGGGATGGCGGTTCGCATTCGCAATCAGCAAGGCGTTTGGAATAGGGCTGCGGTTGTAGTCAAGGAAACCGCGCCAAGGTCCTATATCGTCGAAATGGAAGACGGTACTACGCTTCGTCGAAACAGAAGGCAGCTACGGCACGTTATCGAGCAACCATCTCCGAAACGGGTTAGCCAAACACCACTAAGACCACAGATGATAGCAACCCCGAAGTCGCCAGTCAGAGTTGCACCTACACGAGTTCAAACAACTCCTACAAGATCTCAGGAAGTTCCTATGCATTATCAAGAAACTCCGACACGGGTAGTTCCGGATACTACACCCCAAGCTAACGTAACGGTACAATCGTCGCCATTTGAAGATGCACAAATTGGAAGAACGAACGGCGACACTTCACGGACACATGACACCCTAACGCCAGGGTCAAAGAGTATTAGACGGTCTACCAGACAAGTCAGACCACCGGAAAGACTGAACCTTTAACTGTCACAGGAGTAACAATATATTAAACATAGTACAAAATATTAAAATTAAAGATAAATAGTTTAACGTGTTTCTAAAACAAAAAATTAAGCTTAATGTATCAAAGGTTGTGTAACTTAAACTTAAACTGACGTTGATAAATGTAAAACAAATATCCTAGGTTAAATGATTATCTGAGGGGAAAGATGTAACGATAATGTATACCAGATGTCGCTAATGATACCCCTCAGCAATATATGTAGGCTACTCTCTAGCGAGACGCAGAGAGAACCGGGACAGAGACGAAATAAAACGTAGTTATTCATGTTTACATCCGTAGTAGTAATTTCTAAGCAACGTTAACTAATAGTACGTTAAACTAATGATAACGACACAGTAACACAGTTTAGTAAACAAGAAAACATAACAGTATCAAATGTTTGAGATGTATGTAAAGCGATTGATTAGGGTGTTAGAGATCATTTTCGTAAGACACGAGGTATCGACAAGTCATACATTAAGGAGATTAGAGTTAAATTTCGTTAAATCAGAAACTTTTACCCAATTTAAAATGTTTCATTGTGATAAATGTGACGCAAAGTTTCCCGCTAAAAGAAGTTTACTGCAGCACATCCGTTCGCTCCATGAGAATATAAGGTTCGCGTGTGTCCAATGTTCGGCATCATTTACACGGAAAACCAACTTAAATAAGCACATTGAGAAAGTGCACGGTCTACTTCCTGGAACCTCTGATACTCCGCAAGGTATCTCTCATCCTAATCCGCTCACACCCGCCGAATCGGATCCCAACACCCTCACCCATTCTCCACCGACCTCTAACCAATCTAGGAAACGTCGCCATTCGGGTGATGATTCTGCTACACCTGTTAAACGTCCATCACCGTTTCCAGAACCTCGAGATGAGTGGGAGGAGGTTGAAGCACTGGACTATGCCGTTTTCGCTGCCCGTGTGACCCCGAGTGGGGTGGAAACAGACGCATCAAGATTAATTAACAGTCACACCGAAACTATTTACGGGTATATCGAGAAAAAACGTGAATCAAAGAAAGGAGTGAAATGGTACCTTGTTATTCGTGCTCGCTATACACGCTCCCTGGCCAATATCGACACCGTCGTCGAAGCTCTACCATATTTTCGTGGATTCACCTACGCTACACTAAGTTCTGATGTTATTCGGGACCAGATCTCAACCTGCATTCAAAGAATTGAGCAATCCATGTCCGAATATGAAGATAAGGGATCTGGATGGGTGTTAGATCGAATCGAATTTCTACAATTAAACATTATCGCGTACTCTCCCCTGCAAGGAGGATCATACATTGAATTACCTCAATGGATTGCAGACAAGAAAGCCGTCATTAATATTAAAAACGACGACGACCGATGCTTTCTGTACTGTATTCTAGCCCAATTACATCCGGTTAACACAAATCCTCAACGTGTTAATAATTATACAGAATTCATTGGAGAATTGAATGTAGAGGGTATATCTTTCCCCTTTAAATATGATTCTAACAAACTGAAAATATTTGAGAATGCGAATAATCTCTCGATTAACATCTTCGCCGTGGAAAAAATAATTTTCCCTATCCACGTTAGTGAGAACAAAGTAAAGGAGGAAAGACAAATCGATCTCCTATTACTAACCTGTGGTAAGAATCAACATTACTGCCTGATTCGAAGTTTAAGCCGGCTCTTAAGCGATTTGACTAAAGATTGTCGTTCAACATTCTACTGTCGCTATTGTCTACACCGTTTTTCCGGTACCAACGCTAAAAACAACCACAACAAACACGTGAAAGATTGCAACGTCCACGGACCTCAACGTATTGAAATGCCCACTGAAAACCCCATTTGTAGATTCACAAAGTTCGGATGGTGTATGAGGGTTCCATACGTTATTTACGCCGACTTTGAATCTATTATGCCTAAAGTCGATACCTGCCTGCCCGATTCGACACTGTCATCAACTACAACATTAGCCCATCACATCTCTTGCGGTTTTTCCTATGTTGTGGTCGGTCCCGACGGCAAGGCCAGTAAACCGGTTACGTATCGAGGAAAAGATGCCACGAAAGTCTTTTTCGATAAATTAGATGTCGAGGCGAAAACTATTAAGGGTAAAATAGCCGAAAAACTTCCGCTGAATCTATCAAGTGAGGAGGAAAAGACCCACCGAGAAGCGTCGACCTGCTATCTATGTGATAAACCCTTCACATCGAAGGACTGGAAAGTTAGGGACCATGATCACTACTTGGGAATGTATCGTGGAGCGGCACATAATACTTGCAACCTGAAACTGAAACCGCCGAATCATATTCCCGTCTTTCTTCATAACCTCAGCCGCTACGATGGGCATCTTCTAATGCAGCAGATCGGACTAATCAAAAATAAAAGAATCGATTGCATTCCGAGCAATAGTGAGACGTACATCTCCTTTTCGCTGGGACATCTGCGTTTCGTCGACTCGTTTCGGTTTTTAGCTGCTCCCCTGGAAACCCTCGTGGGGAACCTGGCTAAAGGAGGCTCCGATAAGTTTCCCATTTTAAATTCCGTGTACAACCCTGATGAGGTAGCCCTACTATTGAGAAAAGGAGTCTACCCCTACGATCTCATGGACAGTATACAGAACAATTCAACCGAGAGCAACTACCCTCGAAGGACAGCTTTTTCAACATTTTAACTGAATTCTATCCTTCGAGCAGGGAACTTGGCTCTCCGAGTATATCGCCTTCAATACAGAAAAAAGAAAGATGGCCGCCAACGATTTCGAGAAGGATTTCTTTAAATTAATGAATAACGCCGTCTTCGGTAAAACGATGGAGAATTTGAGGAATCGAATCAAGTTTGACCTAGTTCAACACCCCAAATAAGCTATTAAGAAAGCTAGCTCTCCAACATTCGAAAAATTCACCATTTTTCATAATGATTTGGTGGGAATTCACTCAATAAGAAAATCAATCACCTTGAATCGACCTATATATACCGGTTTCACCATCCTGGATCTCTCGAAGCTACTGATGTACTGGTTCCATTATGATACCATCCGAGCACAGTACAACGATAAAGCCAAACTCCTTTTCACCGATACTGACAGTCTCACGTATTACATCGAGACGAATGATTTATACAAGGACTTGGCTCAAAAAGCACACCATTACGATTTCTCGGGGTACCCCACCGACCATCCGCTTTTTAGTAATAAGAATAAAAAGCGTCTGGGGAAATTCAAAGATGAGTTAAACGGTCTACCCATCCAAGAGTTCTGCGGCTTACGGCCAAAGATGTACTCCATTCTGTCTGCGAATGGTGAGAAGAAGACGGCCAAGGGCATCTGCAAAAGAGTTGTGAGGAAAAGCGTTTTTCACGCTGATTACCGAGATTGTCTCCTGAATCGGAAAATTACCACTGCAGAGATGAATCGCATCGTCAGTGCAAAACATAATCTCTACACAATACGGCAAAACAAGCTATGCTTGAACCCATGCGATGATAAGCGCTACATACTTGAAGATGGAATCACGACCCTTGCTCATGGACACGTTGATATACCAACATAGACCCTCACCGAACATAACTCTTGCTATTAATTTATATAAATTTTTGAATATATTCTGTATAATTTTAGTATAATTCATAAATATTTGGTTCATATTTAAATTGTTTTAAGTGTTATTAAAAGTGAAAATTAAAGTTAAATACATTATTTTAATGAAAACCTGACTGAAAATTTCTTTCCTTTAAAATGCGTCTTTATCGTAAAATTCTTATCTCCAGAATCCTCTATCTTATCTACTAAGCCTACACTTTTTTCAGTGAAAGCGAGCGCCAAAACCCTCTAAAGTTCAGGAAGATACGATATAATGTATGTTTTGATATTATCGCATTTTGGTTTCTAATATGTTTATAGGTATTAACATAACAGAAAACTCTTCAAATTAATGAATTGCGATTAATTTTTTCTCGTAGGAAACTAAAAAAGGGGTTGAAAGAGACATGAAATGTCTATAGTTCAATTAAAAGTATCAGCAAAACACTAAAAATTGGTTAATGTTTCGCTAAATGTTTAGTAAAAGTAACGTTATTCGACTTAAATACATCTGATATTATTAATATATGACCATTATAAAACAGATAATGAAGTTGAATGACGAAAAACTGGTCGAAAGTGTTGCTAATCTACTAAAATGCGGATCGAACTGATGTAAAATGAAAGCGTTCGATTGAAAGCGAACTAATGTGACTATAAGAAAGTGGATCAAAGTGTTGTCAAACTACTTAAAGGTGGTTCAAATCGCATTCAATGGAACTAAAAAAGCAGTTGAACGTTCATGAAATGACTAAAGTACAATTGTAAGTATTGGTAAAACACCAAAAATAGGTTTAAGTTTCGTTAAATGTCTAATAAAGACCACGCTATTCCACTTAAATTATTTGTTTACATTCTTATCAGCATGACAAGGAGTGCAAACCTAGTTTGATTTCTAATATATTATAATCATTTAAGTAACAGAAAGCCCCTTCAAATGACTGAAATGCGGTTGATTTAGTTCGTATGAAACTAAAAAGTGGTTGAAAGTGTCATGAAATAACATTTTTTAAAAGTTCAGCTAGCTACTTGGACCAAGTCATCTTGCGACTTATTGCCACTTATCTAACGCCTTTACAATGCATAGAGGGGTGGTGGCTAGCCCCTATGCCACAGCTAACCTACAGCGCCCTATACTAACTATTACCGTTAACCTCTGCAAGTTTTGATGGAAAGGAGAAACCGGGTTAGACCGCGGAGGAAAACTCCTTTAACAAGCGGGGAGAGAACTTGCAAACTCTACGCAGAAGGATTTCTTCCCAGATTTTTCACCCGGTGCCACAGTCCGGGATCGAACCCGGGATCCTCTTGCTGCGAGGCGAAAGCGCTAACCGCTACGCCACCCCACATACATGAAATCATTCGGTTGAAAGCGAACTATTATGACTAAGAAAGTGTATCAAGATGTTGTTAAACTAGTAAAATGTTGTTGAAAACGTCGTCAAATGAATAAATTTCAATAAAAAGTAACGTGAAATGAATAATAATGTAGATAAGAGTTACGTCATTCGCCTAAACTACACTTGGAAAATTAAACAATTTATAACTGTTAAGTCACAACCTGTGCGGTGAAGGGACGGATCTCCGAATTCTAAGACCATAGAGGGCGCCGCCACCCACCTTTTTTCCAAAAAAGCGCCCTCTATGGTCTTAGAATTCGGAGATCCGTCCCTTCACCGCACAGGTTGTGACTTAACAGTTATAAATTGTTTAATTTTCCAAGTGTAGTTTAGGCGAATGACGTAACTCTTATCTACATTATTATTCATTTCACGTTACTTTTTATTTTCCGATTCAGGAGACAATCTCGGTAATCAGCGTGAAAAACGCTTTTCCTCACAACTCTTTTGCAGATGCCCTTGGCCGTCTTCTTCTCACCATTCGCAGACAGAATGGAGTACATCTTTGGCCGTAAGCCGCAGAACTCTTGGATGGGTAGACCGTTTAACTCATCTTTGAATTTCCCCAGACGCTTTTTATTCTTATTACTAAAAAGCGGATGGTCGGTGGGGTACCCCGAGAAATCGTAATGGTGTGCTTTTTGAGCCAAGTCCTTGTATAAATCATTCGTCTCGATGTAATACGTGAGACTGTCAGTATCGGTGAAAAGGAGTTTGGCTTTATCGTTGTACTGTGCTCGGATGGTATCATAATGGAACCGGTACATCAGTAGCTTCGAGAGATCCAGGATGGTGAAACCGGTATATATAGGTCGATTCAAGGTGATTGATTTTCTTATTGAGTGAATTCCCACCAAATCATTATGAAAAATGGTGAATTTTTCGAATGTTGGAGAGCTAGCTTTCTTAATAGCTTATTTGGGGTGTTGAACTAGGTCAAACTTGATTCGATTCCTCAAATTCTCCATCGTTTTACCGAAGACGGCGTTATTCATTAATTTAAAGAAATCCTTCTCGAAATCGTTGGCGGCCATCTTTCTTTTTTCTGTATTGAAGGCGATATACTCGGAGAGCCAAGTTCCCTGCTCGAAGGATAGAATTCAGTTAAAATGTTGAAAAAGCTGTCCTTCGAGGGTAGTTGCTCTCGGTTGAATTGTTCTGTACTGTCCATGAGATCGTAGGGGTAGACTCCTTTTCTCAATAGTAGGGCTACCTCATCAGGGTTGTACACGGAATTTAAAATGGGAAACTTATCGGAGCCTCCTTTAGCCAGGTTCCCCACGAGGGTTTCCAGGGGAGCAGCTAAAAACCGAAACGAGTCGACGAAACGCAGATGTCCCAGCGAAAAGGAGATGTACGTCTCACTATTGCTCGGAATGCAATCGATTCTTTTATTTTTGATTAGTCCGATCTGCTGCATTAGAAGATGCCCATCGTAGCGGCTGAGGTTATGAAGAAAGACGGGAATATGATTCGGCGGTTTCAGTTTCAGGTTGCAAGTATTATGTGCCGCTCCACGATACATTCCCAAGTAGTGATCATGGTCCCTAACTTTCCAGTCCTTCGATGTGAAGGGTTTATCACATAGATAGCAGGTCGACGCTTCTCGGTGGGTCTTTTCCTCCTCACTTGATAGATTCAGCGGAAGTTTTTCGGCTATTTTACCCTGAATAGTTTTCGCCTCGACATCTAATTTATCGAAAAAGACTTTCGTGGCATCTTTTCCTCGATACGTAACCGGTTTACTGGCCTTGCCGTCGAGACCGACCACAACATAGGAAAAACTGCAAGAGATGTGATGGGCTAATGTTGTAGTTGATGACAGTGTCGAATCGGGCAGGCAGGTATCGACTTTAGGCATAATAGATTCAAAGTCGGCGTAAATAACGTATGGAACCCTCATACACCATCCGAACTTTGTGAATCTACAAATGGGGTTTTCAGTGGGCATTTCAATACGTTGAGGTCCGTGGACGTTGCAATCTTTCACGTGTTTGTTGTGGTTGTTTTTAGCGTTGGTACCGGAAAAACGGTGTAGACAATAGCGACAGTAGAATGTTGAACGACAATCTTTAGTCAAATCGCTTAAGAGCCGGCTTAAACTTCGAATCAGGCAGTAATGTTGATTCTTACCACAGGTTAGTAATAGGAGATCGATTTGTCTTTCCTCCTTTACTTTGTTCTCACTAACGTGGATAGGGAAAATTATTTTTTCCACGGCGAAGATGTTAATCGAGAGATTATTCGCATTCTCAAATATTTTCAGTTTGTTAGAATCATATTTAAAGGGGAAAGATATACCCTCTACATTCAATTCTCCAATGAATTCTGTATAATTATTAACACGTTGAGGATTTGTGTTAACCGGATGTAATTGGGCTAGAATACGGTACAGAAAGCATCGGTCGTCGTCGTTTTTAATATTAATGACGGCTTTCTTGTCTGCAATCCATTGAGGTAATTCAATGTATGATCCTCCTTGCAGGGGAGAGTACGCGATAATGTTTAATTGTAGAAATTCGATTCGATCTAACACCCATCCAGATCCCTTATCTTCATATTCGGACATGGATTGCTCAATTCTTTGAATGCAGGTTGAGATCTGGTCCCGAATAACATCAGAACTTAGTGTAGCGTAGGTGAATCCACGAAAATATGGTAGAGCTTCGACGACGGTGTCGATATTGGCCAGGGAGCGTGTATAGCGAGCACGAATAACAAGGTACCATTTCACTCCTTTCTTTGATTCACGTTTTTTCTCGATATACCCGTAAATAGTTTCGGTGTGACTGTTAATTAATCTTGATGCGTCTGTTTCCACCCCACTCGGGGTCACACGGGCAGCGAAAACGGCATAGTCCAGTGCTTCAACCTCCTCCCACTCATCTCGAGGTTCTGGAAACGGTGATGGACGTTTAACAGGTGTAGCAGAATCATCACCCGAATGGCGACGTTTCCTAGATTGGTTAGAGGTCGGTGGAGAATGGGTGAGGGTGTTGGGATCCGATTCGGCGGGTGTGAGCGGATTAGGATGAGAGATACCTTGCGGAGTATCAGAGGTTCCAGGAAGTAGACCGTGCACTTTCTCAATGTGCTTATTTAAGTTGGTTTTCCGTGTAAATGATGCCGAACATTGGACACACGCGAACCTTATATTCTCATGGAGCGAACGGATGTGCTGCAGTAAACTTCTTTTAGCGGGAAACTTTGCGTCACATTTATCACAATGAAACATTTTAAATTGGGTAAAAGTTTCTGATTTAACGAAATTTAACTCTAATCTCCTTAATGTATGACTTGTCGATAGCTCGTGTCTTACGAAAATGATCTCTAACACCCTAATCAATCGCTTTACATACATCTCAAACATTTGATACTGATAGTGATAAACTATAACTAGAACTAGAACTGGAGCAGGCTTCTCATTGGTTAATAGCTCTTAATCTTAAAAGATAAGGGGTATAAGGATGACTCATCATAACCCCACCCCCCCCCCAACTCCCCCAAAAAATGGGTAAAGAAAATAGCGTGCGAATGGTAAATATTGGAATAATAGAATAGATATGGTCCCTCGGACACTTCCGATGTGGATCTATACTAGGGTGTTTGATTTTATTTTATCTACAGATATTATGATTTCTGATATTTGTACATTGTTTTTTTTCTATTCCGGATGTTACATCTATCTGAATATGATTCGTCTATGTTAAGCATTTTAAAATTTCCCCCTCGATATTCAACTACTGATAAAGGTGAAACTCAGAACTGAACCGATTAGATTAAGCATGATTTTTGAATTTCTCGTGAAAAATCATACTGATAAGGATGTAAACAAATAGTCTAGAATGATCTTAATATTCACCACTTCTCGAATAATTAAATGAATATGATTAAAACTAATTATTTTCCTCGATAGATGTATACAATAATATACGTTGCACTGTTATAAACCATACTGTTATACATTAAACGAAGCATTAACTATTATTCTAGTTTGAAGGTCGTGATGAAACTACTTTTCACTGACCCCGAATAGCATAGAATATAAGGTGAATGATTTCGTTATGGTTATAACAATTCTACGTCTTTGTGAAGGGGATGAAGGTTTGATAGATAAGATAAGAAATTTGAATGTAGGAAAGATAACAATTTTATGGAAAATATGTTTGCGATACCATCGATTGATTGTTGAAGTATAGGTGCTGCAGCTAATGTTAAAGTATAGCAGCAGTTGCTGCAGCTGATGTTAAGGTATAGCAGCAGGTGCTGCTAATGTTAAAAGTATAGCAGCAGGTTGTGCTAGAACATAGATTCCTCCCCTACTAATTTTGTATGTGTGTGTTTGATTTTTGGGGGCCCTACAGGTTACACGAAAATCAAGCGTGGATACAGACCCAATAAAGGCAATATCCAAAATCACCTTGGAGTTCGTAATATGAAAGTATTTCAAAAGAAAGTACATTAGCGCTATGGTATGAGTATACAACAGTTTATAATTGGAATATTTTCTCTAAACTCCCCTGACGGGGGATGGGAAATGCCGGCACGTTAGCTAGAACGAGAGATTAATATTTCAGGACGAACGGGCACTATTTATGAAGGCTATATATAGGTTTTTAGCTACGAGTTTGAAAGAAATACTGAACTTTACGATTATGATCTGCTTTGGTATGTTTGTGAAATGTGTGTGGAGGTTGGTAAGATGAATAGACCCTTTTAGCTAGGTTTGGTAAGATTTCAGGTACCCCAACCATTGAGCCAACTTGAATATTACCTTAGCGAGTTTGAAAACATGAATATTGTACTACATTAGCACATACAAAACTAACACGCCCTTACACCTCCAACCACACGGTCCACACCTAGCTAATACGGAAATTTTATTTACGTGGCTTTTATTTCTTTGTTTTTTACTCAATATGCCTAGTTAAACGTATGAAAGGCCAAGGATGCACTTCTCACATTGAAATGTGAATTAAGCGAAGATAAAGAGAAGGAAACCTTTGTTCATAAAAGTTAAGGATTCTTAAAAGAACTTATGTTTGATAAATGTCCGTTATAGCACTAAGAATTTGTAATACTATTCTCTAATATATTTAAGTTGTTTATAACATTAAATTTGCGATTTAAATCACTTAAAATTAAATCAGGTCTAGGTTTTCTCTTTGACAAATTCGCATATGTAGAATTCTTCCTTACTGAACATCGAAATATTGCCTTAATAGAATAGTACCAAAAGTGCACATAAAGGATGGTTCACCCGAGTTGACTCCAAATTGATCTCTTCTCTCTATTTTTAACCAATGTTGAGAGCTCAACACTGGATCTCGGTTTGGTTTCTCCAGGAGGCATCACCGTAACCATCACGACGTTTTTCTCAGTTCTACCACGAATACATGATTGTCGCACGCAATGGAATTAAATAAGCTTTGTTTCAAGTCCTCTATACTTCAAAAATACTGTTAATTATTTTAAAACATGACACACCTTGCAAACAACTATTTGAAATGCTACACTCCTGAGAAATTAAGTTCGAAACCTTTAGTTTTTTGTTTTACAAATATCTGTTTCGAATAAAAATACATCGTCAAACACCTGCGCTTCATTTATTTCTTTTCAACTGTCTTTTGATGGCAAAGCCCAATGATTATTTTTAGGATTCTATCACAAAAATCTATACTATGACTGAGAACGTGTAAATAGCCATCTATCACCTCATACTTTTCCACTGGGTGGTTAAAGCTCTCCAAACGGAAAAGCAAAATTGAGCTTCGCGAGGACGAGTGATTAGGGTTGGAAGAAGGGTTTCATAGAAGTGTTTCTTGTTAAATTACTTTGATACTAGTTACTTGTGTACCTTAACTACGAAAGGACACTTCCCATTGTTGTTTTGATTTGAAGCCCATGCAATATTCGGTCAATCAAATGAAATATAAGATTACAAAATGGTCTTTAACAAAGCATCAAACATATAATCCGAAGAATAAAGAGTTTGAATGAAAATGCAACATTGTATGTTGAAAGATTTATTGATATCAAAATTCTGTCCTTAAACTCAGTTTGGTCCAAAATTAATAGTAATAGACTATAAAACATCTTTACCAGACTAGTGAACCGCTTAACCCTTGTTCGTTCTTTGCCGGATTCTCTACTCTCTTTTGTAAATTGATTGTAGAACAGACAGAACACGCATGCCTTCGACAGAAACCCATATAAACCTGGGAACATCATCTAAGGTTTCCACGAATTTCCTATGGGTCGCTTAAAGCTTTCCGATACGATTTTGATACATGAGAGAAAAGTAAATAGTGACTGAAACTTTCCCAAAATAACAACATTTCAGCCCTATTCCATCTTTGAACGTTCTCAGATCTTTCGTGAGTTCCTGCTTAGACTTTGGGGTAAAGAAGACGGATAGGAAAATTGATGACTAGTCAAAAATATGAAAGTCTCTCCTAACTCTCCTCGATATGAACAAAGAGGGTATAAACGGGAAGAATAAATTTAAATGTTGCCGCTTTGAAAGTTTTAAACAAAACTTCCGGTATACGAGAGCATCTTTCTATGACCTTTTATTGGTTGGTTAAAATATGGTGAACCGGATTTTAGGAGGAAAGTTATACAAATTAACAGAAATGGAACCGAGAACTCCTGAAATGCTTTGACTAAGCTTCTACTCTTCTTTATACCCTCTTTGAAAAGAATGAGAAACTCGTTAACGACGGTTTTTCTCTTTGAACTTTACAGTTGTTAAGTAAACGTACCTCGTGTCAAGATATAGTTAAGGAAAGTTCGCTCCACCAGATCGATAGATTATTATACCTACAGTGTCTTCATCTTTTTGTATGTACATTGTTATCTGAGGTACTAGGTTAATAAATGAATACCTTACTTCCTCCATGCAGGTCAAAACTCGAGTCTCGTTTACACCAGACACTTTAAAACCATATTTAACCACTTTGGTAGGAACAAAATATAAATTCTTTGCTTTCAATAATAAAGATCTGATATGCGAAAACGCTATTTTTATTTTGAGAAAAAAACGGGATAGACATTTCCAGTACGATTCTATGTGTAGTGTTAACGTAGCTTTAAACATGTATAGGTATTTTAAGTAAATGAAGTGGCTTATAGTAGAAACAAGATGGCCCAAGGGCTGGGCCTTAATAGTAGCCACATCGTTATCAATTTAATTAGCACATAAATAAAAAGAAAATAAATATAAAAACCCCAAACATACAAATTCCGAAGTATCCGACCCCACAGATAAAAAATTCAAAAGTATCCGACCCCACAGATAAAAAATTCAAAAGTATCCGACCCCACAGATAAAAATTCAAAAGTATCCGACCGTACAAATTAAGAGGTAACCCACTCCACATCACCCCGACATTTTAGAGATAAAACTAAACGATAAAAACTCGGTGTGTCTATGAAGTCTCTAAGGCTCAGTGGTAGAATGTCTAACTACTGCGTGAGCGACCGAGGTTCGATTCCCGGCTGTGATACGAAATTTTTTTTAATTAATATTAAATCCCTAACCGAGCCCAGTTACCCCTATGGGTGGGTTGTGGTAATATAGAGTTCCTTTTAAGATAAAAAATAACGATAACGAAAGCGAAAACTCCGGCCACAACAACTACTACTACTACTATTACTACTACGGCTCGGGTCAAACTAAGAGCCTCATCGTATGCTACGATGTGGCTAAAAAACGTCTTTACACAAGACACTTAGAAACCGTTTTCAACAGTTTTGGAAAGGTCGAAATATAATATTTTGCCGATAAGTTTACTGTAGTACATAAAACATCAACATGCAAAACAATATCCATGTCAACGAACCTTTGAGGCCGATGCACGATTGAATATGCACTTTTGACAGATCTCGTGAAGTTTGATCGACGCATTGTGCATTTTCCAAGCAGTCTATTAAAATATAGCTCTTAACATGCCCCTACATAACGGACTGTACATTCCATTAAGAAGCAAATCTAATTCTCATTGATTGGTCTTAAAATTCAAGTTTAAAATTTGCACCTACAAATCAACTATTTCCTTAACTAAATATCTCTAGCAAAAAGAATGACTTTCATGTTTTACACAAATACCGAGTCTAAAAATTAAAATAAAAAAACGATAAATTAATGATTAGTTTCCTTGCAGCATGTGTAATTGGTATGTCTATTAAATCGCCTATAAAAAACATATTTTCCATGATGTATTAAAAAACGACTTTAATCTTTAAAAGATAAGATAAGAAATTGTTTATGTATAAATACGAGTAGTTTTAATCGGATCGTCTCATACGTCGACCGCCATGAAACTTTTGCAACCAATGTAAATAAACACTGTTAAGTTTTTATTCCCGACCACATTTAATACGGAAGATCAAGCATACATAACAATGGCGACGGAGGCATTTTACACTTTACGTTAAAGAGCAGCGCTACCAGACAACGACAAGACATTTCTACTGAACACCGCTACGACACCTCTACCTCGCAACACCAAGACATGGCAGTCGTCTACGGCAGGTTAGAGATCTTTGACAGCAGAGTCGAATCATGGACCCAGTATGCTGAGCGCCTCGATGCATATTTCAAAGTTAACTCCATTACCGACAACGATAAAACGCGAGCGATACTACAAACGGTATTGGATCCCAATACGTATGCTCTACTACGGAATCTGATCCGACCACTCACGATCCCAGACAAGACCTATGCTGACTTGGTGACAGTGCTGAAACAACACTTCGATCCGAAACCTTCAAAAATAGTGGAGCGATTCCATTTCAACAACCGGAACCGAAAACAAGGGGAGTCCGTGGCAATCTACGTTTCCGAGCTCAGAAAGCTGTCTGAACATTGCAGTTTCGGTACAAACCTCAACGAAATGATCCGAGACAGGCTCGTATGTGGAATAAATGATGAAACCATGCAAAGAAGATTACTTACCGAGGATGACACTCTCACTCTGGAAGCCGCTACCCGCATTGTTCATACAATGGAAACCGCCACGCATAACACTCAACGTATTCAGAATGGAGAGAATCAGTCTGACACGTCCGCGAACCACGTCTCAAATCGAGACTCGGACTACGAAGTTGCCACACGACGAAAGCCTTTGAGAAGACCAGATCGATCACAGTCTATGCCCAAGTTTGTTCCTAGTGCCAGACAATGCAATAGATGCACGACTAAAAATCACAAAAGTCACGAATGCCCGTTCCTTGAAGAAACATGTTACAAGTGTGAGAAAATTGGTCACATTGCCAAGGCCTGCCAATCAACAGCTGCCGAGAAACCGAATAAAACGTACGGTGTAAACTCTAGACTTCAATCCCGAACACACCATATCGATCAAGACCAGCCAGTAGCACGGCAATATGATTTCCCGGTCAACAATATCACAACTGAGAGCACAGACCCAGACACAAGCACACCACCACCCGATGTAATTACGTGTCAGATTAATGGAATTAACATGAACTTCGAGGTTGACACAGGTTCCGGTCATACGATGATCAGAGAAGACGAATTTTGCCGAATTCCCAACACTGGAAAACTCGAGCAATTTAAGAAAAGTATACGTTCATACACTGGCGAGGCAGTAGACGTCCTTGGAACAACGACAGTATTGGCTACGTTTAAGTCAAAGGAAGCCGAATTACCAGTCCTTGTCGTCAGGAGTCAAGGTCCCAATCTGTGTGGCAGAAAATGGCTACATTCTACGTTGAAGATATTGCCGTCTCTCAACGACTTCGGGGTCAATCATATGAGTCCGACCAACATGCGACTAGACACCATTTTGAAGAAACATGATCACGTGTTCACGCCAGGACTGGGAAGACTGAAAAATGTACAAGCTCATCTTCATATCAAGCCTGATGCAGTTCCAAAATACTGCAAAGCTCGAACAGTACCATATTCCATGACCGAAATAGTGGAAGCTGAGCTGCAAAGAATGGAGAAAGAGGACATCATCGAAAGCATTCCGTTTTCTAAATACGCATCTCCAATTGTTCCAGTTGTGAAGCCAAATGGGAGCATTCGAATTTGTGGAGATTTCAGCTCAACGTCTAATCCAGCTATCAATACCGAAGTCTATCCGCTGCCAAGAGCCCAAGATATATTCTCCAGACTGGCAGGATGCAAATATTTCACGAAGATCGACTTAAAAGAAGCTTATAATCAGATTGAATTGGACAAGGAATCAAGAGAAATCACAGTGATCAATACATCGAAAGGGCTATACCAGTACAAGAGGTTACCATTTGGACTGTCATCGTCCTCCGCCATATTTCAGCGCCTTATGGAGATGGTTGTACAAGATATGGACAAAGTAATGCCGTTCCAAGATGACATCTTACTTGGCGCGAAAACGGAAAACGATCACTTACAACAAATAGACAAATTCCTCACCATCATAGGGACTAACGGATTAAAAGTACGACGAGAGAAATGCCACTTCTTTGTGTCTGAAGTAGAGTTCCTCGGTCATCGCCTGGACGCAGAAGGACTTCATCCATTGAACAGTAAAATGGAAGAGATTATGCAAGCCCCAGAACCGGAAAACGTCGAGACCTTACGCTCTTTCTTGGGAATGATTAATTATTATGGTCGTTTTCTACCGAACCACGCGTCAAATCTGGCGCCATTGCATAAACTCTTACGGAAAGACACCAAATGGACCTGGGAGAAGGAACAGAAAGATGCATTCCATCAAGCGAAGCTGGCCATGAAAACGTCCAAGATGCTGGTACATTATGATATGAACAAAGAAGTCTATCTATCATGCGACGCATCGCCCTACGGCCTTGGAGGGGTCATATCACACATGATAGAAGATTCAAGCGGCAAGCTGGAAGAACGGCCGATTTCTTTCGCTTCGAGGAGTTTAACTGCAGCGGAAAGGAACTATTCACAACTAGAACGAGAAGCCCTGGCCATTATTTTTTCCGTTACGAAGTTCAGGGATTACCTTTACGGGAAGAAATTTACATTGACCACGGACCATCAGCCACTAATATCGCTATTTTCACCAGAGAAACCAATACCACCGATGGCCGCAGCTCGTATACAACGTTGGGCACTTTTACTATCGGCTTTTCAATACGAGATCAAGTTCCGAAAGGGATTAGCGAACCAAAATGCTGACGCTTTGAGCAGACTACCTTTACCGATCACAACCACCAAGACCCCAGTACCAGCGGAATACGTATTACTTATGCAAGAAGTTGACCGGAGTCCTATAACCAGCATCAAATTGGAGGAACTAACAACCCAGGATCCGATCTTAAGCAAGGTTTTGCGATATATGCGCCAAGGATTTCCTACTACTAAGCTGGACTCAGATTTGGAAGTATATAAACGAAGACAAATGGAGCTCTCAAACTTCGACAACCTTCTCTTCATGGGAAACAGGCTCATCATACCAAAATCATGCCAGGGAGATTTCTTGCGAGAGCTGCACAACACTCACCAAGGGATAGTTCAAATGAAATCGTTGGCTCGCTCAAGGTTATGGTGGCCTAAAATCGATCAAGATATAGAGACAACAGTCAAACAATGCAACATATGCCAAGAAAATGCATCAATGCCTGCAGCGAAGTTCCAACCTTGGCCGGAAGTCCACCAACCCTGGGAAAGAGTTCACGCGGACTTTGCAGGACCAATTGAAGGCAGATATCTTCTCATCATAATCGATGCCTACACTAAATGGATGGAGGTCAATATCACTCGATCAACTTCAACAGACGCCGTCACTACTTGTTTAAGAGACCATATTGCTCGCTTTGGAATCATGCGAACGCTAGTGACCGACAATGGGTCCTGTTTTACTAGCAATGAATTCCACAATTTTGTCACATCGAATGGAATTACTCATCTAACCTCTGCTCCATACCATCCCCAATCTAATGGACAAGCTGAAAGGAGTGTTCGAATTATCAAGACTGGACTGAAGAAACTCGATGGAGAGATCACGGACGAAATTAAAATCGTGAATGCCGGCCTAAATCAATTTCACTCTGGGAGTTTGGAGACACGCCTTGCACGTATATCCTATTAAATTACCGAATTGTCATTCCTCGGACGACTAGACAATCCATGCAACCATCAGCCGTCAATGCAGACAATCTGAAGCCCAACCATCATTCCAATCGAACATTAGATCCTAAACCAAATGATCAACAAGAAGAGGCACAGTCAGCTACGTCCAAAGAGCATCCAGGAAGATGTGAAATGCCAATACCCACAATCTTGCAAGAGGTCAATCCTATGTCGAGAGAACGGCCTAGAAGAACTTGTCGACCACCGGAAAGATACACTGAAATGCCTAATGCCCTATATAAGTCATAACGCCATAAAAACATTAAGGGGAGAGTAATTGTTATGTCTATTAAATCGCCTATAAAAAACATATTTTCCATGATGTATTAAAAAACGACTTTAATCTTTAAACGATAAGATAAGAAATTGTTTATGTATAAATACGAGTAGTTTTAATCGGATCGTCTCATACGTCGACCGCCATGAAACTTTTGCAACAAATGTAAATAAACACTGTTAAGTTTTTATTCCCGACCACATTCAATACGGAAGATCAAGCATACATAACAGTAATAAACGTTATTGAAAAGAATTTGAAATTAATATGTTCTTATTAAACCACTACTTATCTCCGTGCTACTTTATACACAACTTTGTTATAAATTCAACTATAATCTTTGAACTTATTGCAAATATATATATAATAATAATATTTAAAGGTATCTTCAATTTCTTATGTTTATTATAAAACTCATTAATCTTTTTAAAATGCCAATCAGAATAACGAACACACAGAAGAAAGTTACTTTTATTACACCATCGAAAAGGGTCGGGGTAGTTCAAAATGAGGTCATTAATTTTTAGTATTGTTAATTACATTATGCAATCATTTTTTGAAAAAGTGAAAGATGAGCAGACTGGTTTTAAATCTTCTTATTCAAATTTATATTGACCGGGTTTTTTTACGAAGGATAATCTTTTTAATACATTAATAACTTGAAGTTCAACAGAACTTTCATTTTCTGGTTTTGCTTTGTTAAGACTCACTATACTTCGGCGCTATATTTTTCAATTTTACTTAGGAATGTTTAGTTCAGTGTGAAGAGAAGCATATTTAATTATCGTAAAGAATATTTTTAAAAATTGTTCGACATAGAAATAGTTGGTCGCGAGCTATAAATTTGGAGGAAATGGCAGAGCAATGTGGTAGAATGTTACTTGTTTTTGATGTCCTGACAAAATAATCAGTGTTCAATGTTGACTAGTGAGGATAGGAAATGAGGTTTACTTGGATGATGATGGAAGGCAGTTGGGGTCAAGTCGCCACCGGCTAACACGACACAGGCGGCGACTATAGTTTTACAGTGACACTTCGCGTCATATTCCATCAAACTTTGTCTTCCAAAAGCTTGGCTTACAGGAGTGTTTCTTCAAAAATCTATCATGGAATTTTATCAAAATATCATCCATTCTTAACACAGCAAGTAACATAAAGTTTAAAAAAATCCAGTTGATACGAACAAATATACAAATGTAAATTAAAAGCTGAATTGGTATATAAAGTCCAAGCTGTTAACCTCAATTTCCTCAAACATGATTTCTAAATGACCACTACCAATGACATCATAACTAGACTAGTAAACCACTGGAAGCTTGTTAAGTCTTTGTCAACTTTTCTTCACTCTTTTATAAACAGAATAATACGTATGCCATAGACAAAAGCCGAGACAAAAGCTCATTTAAAAACTGAGAACGCATCTTTGATTTCTTATTTTTGCATTTGGTCGTCCGTTATAAGCTTGCCACTATGGCGTTAATGCATGAGTGAAGCTGGAATAGTGAGATCTTTTCAATTCTACCTTAGAACATTCTTAGGCTTTAAACGGGTTTACGCTTAGACTATTAGGGTAAAAAGAAGGACATTAAAATTGATGGCTAATAAAAAGTAGGATTCCTTATTTAACTTCACTGTTTAAAAGGAGAAGCTCAGTTCAGGTGGGAGCGGGAAGAGTACAGTTTAAAGTTAAGTAAACCTAAATCGTGTCAAGATCAAAATTATGTAACGTTCATACTCCATCAGTGTCTTCATCGTTATAAACGAACGTGCTGTGGAATATACAGGTTTTATAAATGAATTCCAAGAACCAAAGATCCTTGACAAAAACGGGATCAAAGGGCACAGAATTGTTAAAGGGAGGGTGAAATGGAAAATAAAGTGATTTCTTATCGATTACTCGACTAATTATAAGACCAATCTCCATAGTGAAACATCCAAGAAATAAAGACCTAACGACTTTAAATAATAATTAGTTTTAAATTTCTTGGATAATTTTAAGTACCTCCCTGTCTTTTTGTTAACAAAATTCTCGTGGCATGATCCACGTCAAGCGCCACTATTGATACATCGCGCGCAAATTTTATCAAATCTCGCGACAAATTTCGTTTGATAAGGAGCGTGCCACGACAATTTTGTTAATAACAAGACGACCCAAGGGCTCGTAATAGTAGCCACATCGCGCCGTACTTAACAGGCGTACATAAAATTCATGTGAATAGCCCCTCGATGCGCTACTTTAAACTGTGCTAAAATGATTACACCTAATCCTTACTCCAATAAATTTATTTATGTTATAATTGTAATATTGCGACACAACGAGAAATTTTTTTGAGTGAGTAGCCCCTCGATGTGCTACCCTTAACATGGCTAAAATGATTACCCGTAAGACCATTCTAAAAACAACAATGCTAAAATGGTTACACACAAGTAACCCTTAATAGAAGAACAAAAAGTTTTAGTGATTATCCCCTCGATGATCGAGTTAACTATAACAGTGCTAAAATGATTACGTATTTACAGGTCGATTAATACACGTACAGAAAGTTTTAGTTTACAACATAGACTTATGCCGAATCATAGATGTACATCATACGATGTGGCTAAAAAGGCAGGGCGTTACGCGATTGCTCGGAGGTACTTCTTTAAAATCAACCATGATATTTTTTGGACGCAGATTGGTCTTATAATTCGAGAAAGAATCCTTAAAAAAAATGATTTTCCATTTCCCTTCCCCTTTAAGTTTCTTTTACTAACTTTGACAGTTTGGCCCAAGGAACGCGTATATTTCAGAAACGCCTTGTAAGTTGCAATCTGAGCCTCAAAGGTGGTCTCCTAGTTTATAACTGTATAATTATTAAACAATTGACAGCCAAAAATTAGAGAATTAGTTTAAAGTTCATGAAATGTGTTTAATTGAAATTAGACGCATTGAAAGTCTGCAATCACGGAAAGAGTTTTTATTTTATTTATAATCAATCATCCCTTATAAACGGGTAAATGCCCATAGATTAGCATTTTTATTTTGAATATAAATGAAACGTGTAAGTTTGTAAGTAGGCCTAAGGCACGCTAGTGCTCGACGCAAATATATTAGCTAGGAGGATATAGGGGTGAAGGAGTCTTCGACTGCCCGTTCTTAGAGCTCAGGTTTCGGCCTCTCCCATGGGAGATTCGTTCACGCGCACCTAGGCGTTGGTTACGCGCATCACGTGACCACGCAAATCCCAATTCAAAAAAGAGCGGGTTTTTCATTCTAGCTTAGGCCTTAGAAGTAACGCCGCCTATATGTAGGCGGCGTTGTAAAAAGTAAGAGATTTGAGGAAAGAATGATATTTTTAATGTGTTCGGGTGTTAACTCTACTCTCCCACAGGCTTTAATCCATCTTAAACACTTTTTTACTTAAGTTTTTGGTTTAGGGATAGAGTAAAAAAGCGTTTCCTCTACAATAGTTTTATCAAAGAACCATAATTTACAATTAATAAAAAATTAAATAATGATAAACGTTCCGTTAAAGCACTAAAAAATGCAGCCTTTACCAAAAATGAAATCAAAAGAAAAGACGACGCCCGATGACGATGTGCGCGGAACTAGTTGCGCGGCTATGAATCTCCCAGAACGAGAGAGTACGGAGGGAAACCACGGCCGATAATCTGTAAGCGCGTTTCAATGGGAAATCGGGCAGTCGAAGACTCCTTCACCCCTATATCCTCCTAGATATTAGGTGTTCGAATTTCTTTCTTTATTAAACAAATATTTATGAGGGATGAATAATATTAGTACTGAATTGTTTTCGTCTAAATCGGAACCAGATATAAAATTGGCCGATTTAATGCAATATTTGGTGTATTTACAATAATTGAGTTTATGCAATATTTGGTGTATTTACAATAATTGAGTTCATGCAATATTTGGTGTATTTACAATAATTGAGTTCAGAGAAAGAAAAACCAATAGATTTAAGCGTAATTATAACCAAATAATTCAATATAGAAATATAGCTGGAAATTTTCAATAATATGTTAACCCACTGATGAAAATGCAGGCTCAGGTTGAACAATCGGCCGGGGCTGGGGCTGGGGCCGAGGTTGAGGTCGAGAAAACGGTGGAGGAGCTTCTGGTTTCCTCTGTAATTCATGGGCTTGATTTACGTCATTTTCGTCGAGAAACACCGAGTCTTGAACTCCTATTCTGGAGTTTAAGTAATTGAATGAAGTCGATGTCCCGCAAGGAATAGCCTCGTCTGGATTAACGCAGGTCAAATATAGCTGACTAAAGACCGTTTGATTGCCACAAACGAAACTGTATTGTCGAAAGTATGATCCAGCATCGTTGCAGACGTGAAAGATCTGGCAATTGTTATCCACATCCGCAAAGTACCCGTTTTCTTGGCATACAAAGTTGGTGCTATATCCGGCAACTAGTAGTTCTGATCCGGAAGGAAGGTTATAAGCTTGCCGTTTCATCTAAAGAAAAAAGAATAATTCATCTCTGCCTGACTAGATTGACAACATAATTTTCTCCAACTTGTCCTTTAAGGTGGTATAGCCATAAACTCTTTTCTATTTTAAGTTCATTATAAAGTATTAAATTGTACATACGCTACTACAGTACTATATACACTGCTACAGTAATATATATAACTAGGCTATATAGCATTGTATTAACTTAAATACTAATACTATAAAATCTACCAGTTTCTTATATTTTTCCGATTTAAGTACTTATTGTAGGCGAGAGACGTCACGGCTAAAGACTATTTCTAAATATACCGGATTTACGAAATTGCTTCAATTTATAATCTATAGTTCTAGCATTCTGTGCCGGTTGCAGTTCAGACCAAATTATTTTTCAGCTAACCTAGACTCTCGCACTCTTAAACCCACTGTAATTATTAGCGCTTACCCTTTGATGAGGTACGGCGGAAACAACGGCAATCAGAAGAAGGCCTAAAATGTAAAAAAAAATTAAGAAAATTAGATTTGAAATTTGCTACGTAACGCAGAAAAACAGCCATAGTTCTTGAAATCAAATATAAATGTGACCCTTCGCTATTCGATATGGTAGTACCGTATTGCTCAATATTTTATTTACGCTATGAAGGGCGAACTGTTCTTTATTAAAATTATACAAAATATTTTCCAATAGGAAGAGAAAATAAATTCCTCTACAAAAACACGCCCACAATCATCCAAAACGTGGTATAAGTTTTGGTTTATATAATAAATCTTAGTTTTATTTGCTTTAAATTTTGAAGCATCTATTAAACTGCAATTTATTTCATATTAATTTTACCTATAGAAAAAAGAGTGGCTCTCATGATTTGCGCAACGAACGACGAAACTATGAAAAAAAAAAAAAGAAAATGAATAATTATTATCATAAATATGGTAAAAATAGATTGATCGAATTTGTATTTACTTTGTACAATTAAATTGTTATAAACAAAAATTGAAAATAAAACTAATTTTTTAAAAATCCAAACTTACCAAGATGTTGAATTTCTCGACTTACTAAACGTATAAATCTGTGTAAAATGCAAACCAGAAAGACAAAATACACAGAAGAGAGTTTGCTTTATACAATACCAAGGAGGATATATAAGACGGGAGACTCGAAAAGGGGGAGGTAAAAAACGAAGTGAATACCACATGCAATGGCGTGCAACTTTGGTGCGCAAGCAGTTGGTAAAGCCCAGGTAGCAAATTCACGTTGACACAACGTTTAAACGAAGCATTGAATAAACGTGTGTATTAACGTTTTTAAAACGGTGATCATGTCACCTTGAAACACGGTGTTTACACACGTGTTTTTTTTGTCGTAAATACATGAGAAATCTCGTTTATTTCTCGTTTTAAAAACGTGTATCATAAAGTAGGTTAACGTGGATAAATCGTGCGTTAAACGGTTCCAATTAGGTTTATTTTTCGGGTTATTTGAACGTGTGTAATAAGTTAATCTAACGTGTCTCAAAAGTTAATTGAACGAGTGTAACAACTTAATCGAACGTGCACAAATTTTTTTTAATGTGTTTTATAAGTTAGTTGAACCTGTGTATAACGTTGGTTTAACGTGTTTAATAAGTAAATTACACGTGTTAAATAAGTAAACTACACGTGTTAAATAAGTAAACTACACGTGTTTAATAAGTAAATTACACGTGTTTAATAAGTAAATTACACGTGTTAAATAAGTAAATTACACGTGTTAAATAAGTAAATTACACGTGTTTAATAAGTAAATTACACGTGTTTAATAAGTAAATTACACGTGTTTAATAAGTAAATTACACGTGTTTAATAAGTAAATTACACGTGTTTAATAAGTAAATTACACGTGTTTAATAAGTAAATTACACGTGTTTAATAAGCAAATTACACGTGTTTAAGAAGAAAATTACACGTGTTTAATAAGTTAATTGAACCTGTGTTTTAAATAATTTGAACGCGTTTAAAAAGTCATTTCAAGTGTAAAATTCGTTAACTGAAGGCGTCTAATAAGATATTTGAGCGTGCGAAATAGTTTAATTTTACGTGTGATAAGACGTTAATTCAAAATGTTAAAGACAATAATTGAACGTGTGAAATAAGTTAATTGAACGTGTAAATTTGTTTAATTAGACGTTTTTAATAAGTTAATTGAACGTGTGCAATGATTTAGTTGAACGTGTGTAATTATTTAACTGGTGTTCTCAAAGTGGAACCGAAACATTGCCAGTATTAGCTTCGGCATTTTCATTTATAGAAGCAATCCGAACCAATATCACAGCAATGACAGGACTAATACAAAGCCTAGTTTTCAGTTGTTATCTATAAATGTAGTATAGCAAAATCAAAAGATAACAAGGTTTTTGAAATATTAAAATTAAACGATTTTCTTAGAGTTTTGAAACGAAACATAGCTTTATAGCTATACAACTACTAAAAGAATCGTAATGCCGAAACATATTTACCATATTTTCATTTTATATTTAGCAAAAACGAAAAAATTACAGTTTTGTAAGAGTTCTATTCATGCCAATACAAGGGAAAAAAGCAATAACGGAGTATTAACCGAGGAGTTGAAACTGAAAACTTCTTATAATTATAAAAATTTATAGCTCAGGCCTATGCATTACATGTCAAATGTTTTTTAAATAAGCTATAATTCCTACTACGGCACCACCATCTTCTGTTCTTCGTCAATCCCACATTGACACCAGCTTCTATGCACCACCATCTTCAGGTCTTTGTCCATTCCGGCTTCTTCTCCATCGTTATCGTTTGGTTTTAAGATATACGCGGTGATCGGCTAGCGTTACGAGAAACGTCTAGCCTCCCAATGGCAGTGCTTCCACCATCGGTTCACGCGAATGCGTTTTTATCTATTATTGTAATGGAAACGAATCGTATATACCCCAAAATTTGAAGAAAGCGGGCAAGAGGGGTACCCTTCACTTTAAACGTCAATATTAGCTGAGTTTCGATAGATAATAGGAACAACTTTATTTTAAACGATTTAACTATTTTTAAAGTTATTTACTGGCGATTAAAATAATTAATATCATTTATATTTAATAAATTATTTAAGATAAACTTATTTCTATGTAATGACACAAGTGAGAGTTTATATAGAACGAGTAATGAAGATTGCATCAGAATCGAAACACTACACGCTTATCAAAGTTAATATAAAGCAAGTAGGATGATAAGATCTCTTACAAAACGATAACATTTCCTTTTTGCAGAATATTAAATGGAAATATTTTAAATATTTTTCGGCATTACGATTCTTTAAGTAGTTGTGTAGGTATAAAGCTCTGTTTCATCTTAATATTCCAAGAACATCTTTCGATATTAACATTTCAAATTTGGTGTTTACTTTTTAATTCAGCTTTACTTCATTTATATATAGTGTAATGGCATTTTTTATATTCATTTTATAATATGGGTGTTAATTTTTCATCTATCCACAAGTGTTGAAACGATTGGGTCTGTGAAATAAGATACCCTAGATTTAAAGTAGAAATGACCTTGTTTCGCCTTCTCTTATAGGAGGTGTTAACGGTTCAGAGTGAGCCGAAAGTTAGATACACCCTTCAGTGATACATTTAGGTCCTCATTAGAATTATTGAGAATACAAAGGAAATTTTAAACGCTTAAGCCTTTGCTAAAGACCTTGGCAATATTTCGCCAATTTTAACTATGTACTTCCGGTTTTTCTCATTGGCTGGTGGACCTGTGTTTAGAAAGTAAATTCGTCTCGGCTCGGAGAGGTTTATTTTGGTTTCTTAACTTGTTTTTAACCTGCGAACGCGAGGACAGAGACACGTCCAGTAAAATACCTCCGTGACGTCATCGAAACTCGGAGAGGTGATAACGATTGATTATAGCTTTTTATGACGCAAGACATGTACGAAATATCAACGCTTCCGAAAAGTACAGTAATATTGCAAAACTAAGGGTCATTTAAAACCATTTTCACACGTGTTGTGAACGAACTTCTTATAAAGACTTGAAAATAAAGCTTTTTTAGAATGTGCTTACAAGTTTCTCGAAACTTACAGCAAAAACGCAAAACTAACAGTCCACTTAACACCATTTCGAAACGTGATTTTAACCTAAAATAAACGTATTAGTTATCACTTTGTATAATCGTTTTAACAACGTTGCCCAAATATACAGTAATAACGCTAAACCAAGGAAGATGGAGATAGGGAAGTTTCGTGTAACGCTATAACTCCGGTCGCCCAAAAATCCCGTTTTCGGCGTGGATGTGCATGTGCGCATGCGCCACACTTTTCTCGCGTATCGTGCTGAGGATAGGCGGAACTACCGGGTTCCTGCGCAGTTCTAACTAACGCCGAATATAAGTCATGTGACCTGCTACATTTCGTGAAGAGAGATTCCTATACTGACCAAACTTCCCTATCTCCATGTTCCTTGGCTAAACTAACGGTCAATTGAACACTATTCTCAAACGTGTTACGAACGTAACATATAGTCCTGGAATAAACGCTCTTGCATAAACGTTTTAACAACGTTGCCAAAACATACAGTAATAACGCTAACTAACGGTCAATTGAACACCATTCCCAAACGTGTTACGAACGTAACATATAGTCCTGGAATAAACGCTCTTGTATAAACGTTTTAACAACGTTGCCAAAACATACAGTAATAACGCTAAACAAACGGCCAATTGAAAACCATTCCCAAACGTGTTGCGAACGTAACATGTAGACCTGAAATAAATGCTTTAGTTATCACTTTCTATGAACGTGATAACAACGTTGCCGAAACATACAGTAATAACGCTAAACTAACGGCCAATTGAAAACCATTCCCAAACGAGTTGCAAACGTAACATGTAGACTTGAAATAAACGCTTTAGTTATCACTTTCAATAAACGTGATAACAACGTTGCCGAAACATAGAGTAATAACGCTAAACTAACGGCCAATTGAACACCATTCCCAAACGTTTTGCAAACGTAACATGTAGACCTGAAATAAACGCTTTAGTTATCACTTTCTATGAACGTGATAACAACGTTTCCGAAACATACAGTAATAACGCTAAACTAACGGCCAATTGAACACCATTCCCAAACGTGTTGCAAACGTAACATGTAGACCTGAAATAAACGCTTTAGTTATCACTTTCTATGAACGTGATAACAACGTTTCCGAAACATACAGTAATAACGCTAAACAAACGGCCAATTGAAAACCATTCCCAAACGAGTTGCAAACGTAACATGTAGACTTGAAATAAACGCTTTAGTTATCACTTTCAATAAACGTGATAACAACGTTGCCGAAACATAGAGTAATAACGCTAAACTAACGGCCAATTGAACACCATTCCCAAACGTTTTGCAAACGTAACATGTAGACCTGAAATAAACGCTTTAGTTATCACTTTCTATGAACGTGATAACAACGTTTCCGAAACATACAGTAATAACGCTAAACTAACGGCCAATTGAACACCATTCCCAAACGTGTTGCAAACGTAACATGTAGACCTGAAATAAACGCTTTAGTTATCACTTTCTATGAACGTGATAACAACGTTTCCGAAACATACAGTAATAACGCTAAACAAACGGCCAATTGAAAACCATTCCCAAACGAGTTGCAAACGTAACATGTAGACTTGAAATAAACGCTTTAGTTATCACTTTCAATAAACGTGATAACAACGTTGCCGAAACATAGAGTAATAACGCTAAACTAACGGCCAATTGAACACCATTCCCAAACGTTTTGCAAACGTAACATGTAGACCTGAAATAAACGCTTTAGTTATCACTTTCTATGAACGTGATAACAACGTTTCCGAAACATACAGTAATAACGCTAAACTAACGGCCAATTGAACACCATTCCCAAACGTGTTGCAAACGTAACATGTAGACCTGAAATAAACGCTTTAGTTATCACTTTCTATGAACGTGATAACAACGTTGCCGAAACATACAGTAATAACGCTAAACTAACGGCCAATTGAAAACCATTCCCAAACGAGTTGCAAACGTAACATGTAGACTTGAAATAAACGCTTTAGTTATCACTTTCAATAAACGTGATAACAACGTTGCCGAAACATAGAGTAATAACGCTAAACTAACGGCCAATTGAACACCATTCCCAAACGTTTTGCAAACGTAACATGTAGACCTGAAATAAACGCTTTAGTTATCACTTTCTATGAACGTGATAACAACGTTTCCGAAACATACAGTAATAACGCTAAACTAACGGCCAATTGAACACCATTCCCAAACGTGTTGCAAACGTAACATGTAGACCTGAAATAAACGCTTTAGTTATCACTTTCTATGAACGTGATAACAACGTTTCCGAAACATACAGTAATAACGCTAAACAAACGGCCAATTGAAAACCATTCCCAAACGAGTTGCAAACGTAACATGTAGACCTGAATTAAACGCTTTAATTATCACTTTGTAAAAACGTGTTATTGACGTTAAGAAAATCCTAATAATCTTGAGGTAACTTATGTACCAAAAATAAACGTTTTTCTTACGTGTGAAGTACACGTGAAACGTTTTCAAAACATTGGCACCAAAAATCTACTTTAAATCAACGTTAATTTGCTACCTGGGAGGTGAGCGTCATGTGATCGTTGTTGGAAATGAGGGATATTCAAGATTATAAACAAGCTCGTGAGGCTAGAGCAAAGTGGCTTGAACGCATGCTCGAGATCGTATGCTCTCTTGCCGAGAGGGGTAGTGGTTATGAACGGGGACTACGTGCACTTTGTTTGACTCCGAACCTCCCCTCTTATACATACTCCTTGACATCACTATTGGATATAAGTTCAAAATGAGGTCATGGCTTTTAGCATATTTTATTATATTACCCAAGGCTAGTTCCGCTAATCATGAAGCTACATTTATGAAAAAGGTAATAGGTGAACAGACTTGTTTTGAATTTTTGTCTGGAAATTCATATTGACCAGGTTTTTTTTCTAACATTTTTGAATGATTATCTTTTCAAATACTTAATTAAATGAAGGTTCCGCCCGCCAGAACCGTTATTAAGTGCCTTTACGTTAAGACACACTATACTTGTATATTTAATTATCAGAAATCTTTATATATATTTCTTTTGTCACAATAATTGACCTTATATTTAAAAGACGCATCTCCTCGTATTTATCGCCAACCTGTACATCGACATTCTCCCAATTTTTAAAATGACAGAAGTATTCATGCTACAAAGAGAGAAAAGATTAATTTGTTATATAAAAAAAGATACCGGTTTTAAAGTTGAAGTGAGTCCGGCGATTAAATAAAACTTTTCATGATTTGTTTTTACTTTTTTCGGAAAAACGTACTTTATGCAATATGGATAAAATGGAGCATTTAGAGTAAAACGAACTTTAACCTCATCAAGCTGGACCCTTTTCCTTAGCTTTTCTCTCTTAGAGGAAAAAAATGTAGTTTAATTAAATTGTATGAATTATTCTAGGGTTGTAAGTCGGAAAATGTTTCCCGGTAAGCAAACGCATGTTCACAATTTCCAGACCACGTTTGATGTTCACAGTAATTCGGAAAATTGTACTTTATTAAGTAACTTACTATACCTTCAACGGTAAGCTATCGGTCAATTCTATCAACCAATAGTTATGGTCCATATTTCTAAAACACCAATCTAACAACGCCACCATGTACTCGTCTTTCGTCAATACCACATGTACACCAATCTGTACTTATTGGCTTCTAGCCACACAATAATCTAGTGATCTTCCATTTATGCCGCACAGACACCAACCTGCAACATTAGGTTCTACTCCGCTATCATCGTTTGGGATCGACTCGGGTTATGAGAAACGACTAGCTTGATCACAATTCAAGGAAACTCTATTCAAAGAAAATTTAGGACGAGTAATGGCATCGTTGCCACGAAAAATTAGTGAAAAAAAAAGAGTAGAGAAGTGAATTTAGGATAAACTATAATTGACTAGCTGTTACCCGCGGCGTCGCTCGCGTGTAAGGAGAACCATCAAAATATATAAACAATGGGTATATTTTACTGATGACTAATATTTTCGTAGCACCCTAGGAGCTAAGGCACTCGGTGTTGCCCGTCAGCCCGTCTGGACATTTTTTGATAGTTTTCATGCCGACATTATCCCATAAAGAAGAGTTTTTTAGTTTCTGGCCTCCATTTAAACACATGGCAACAAATAGAACCCAAAAGACAATTCAGCCCGTCTATAGGTTAAAGGAAACCAGTGTACTAAATATTTGTGAAATCGGTTGAAACGAGCGGACTTTGTTGCATAGAGAAGATTTTTTACATTTCTGGGCGCCATTTATTACGATGGCGGCGGATTGAATAAATCTTTCTTAGTACGCGCATACTATTTATGTGTAACGTTCCTGCAAATTTTCAGCCTTCTAGGGCAAGCGGTTAGGGCTGGGCGTTGATTATCAGTTAGTCAGTCAGGACTGATTTACATAGATACTAGCTGTTACCCGCGACGTCGCTCGCGTGTAATAAGAACTTCCATCAAAATTATATAAAGAATGGGTAGATTTTACTGATGACTAATATTTTCGTAGCACCATAGGAGCTAAGGAACTCGGTCTTACCCGTCAGCCCGTCGGGACATTTTTTATTACTTTTTTTATAATGCCGACATTATCCCATAAAGAAGAGTTTTTTAGTTTTTGGCCTCAATTTAAACAGATGGAAACAAATAGAACCCAAAAGACCATTCAGCCCGTCCATAGGTTTAAGGAAACCAGTGTACTAAATATTTGTTGTATAAAGAAGAATTTTTACATTTCTGGGTGCCATTTATTAAGATGGCGGCGGATTGGAAACATTTTTCTTAGTACGCGCCTATTACTTATGAGTAACGTTCCTCCAAATTTTCAGCCTCCTAGAAAATTATAGTGAAGATCACTTCGGCTTTCATAGCGAAGCTTAAATACTGCCAGATCGAATAGAGAAGGGTCACTTTTATTTTTGATTTCAAGAACCTTAACCCTTTTTTGCTGTGTAGTGAATTTGAAATCAGATCTTTTTTTAATTTTTAGGCTTTCTTGTGATGGCCGTTGTTTCCGCCGTACCTCATCAAAGGGTAAGCTCTAATAATTACAGTGTGTTTAAGAGTGCGAGAGTCCTAGGTTAGCTGAAAAATAATCACAGTTTGGTCAAAACAGTAACCGGTACAAGGTGAAAGAATATTTTCACATCGCACGCGTACAATTTGTACTTAAATCGAAATGTTATAAGAAGCGGTTAGATTTTATAGTATTATAGTATTTAAATTATAATTATAGTATAAAAATCTTTCTTTGTACGCGCCTACTACTTATGAGTAACGTTCCTGCAAATTTTCAGCCTTCTAGGGCCAGCAGTTTGGGCTGGGTGTTGATTATCAGTCAATCAGGACTAGGATTTATATAGATATAGATAGAAGATGTTTCAGTTGTGACTCTCAATCAGGGTAGAGGCTGTTGGTTTTTCATAACACAGTGTGGGCGAGATCAGACCAACACCTCCGTTTGTGGACAACCCCCCGTAATGCCAACGGATGACGTCACTATGCTTAATTAAGACCTATATTGCAGGGTGTAAATAAATGTTTGGAATTCAGGTTTTATTATATGCAAATGAGAAGGTACAAAAGAAGCAATGGGGGAATTATTAAACGTTACTATTAATCATGAAAGAACATTTTACTTACTGAGAAACATCCCTTAAAAACAATCAAAGCCCGATAGATTAACATTTTTTTTACGTTGTATATAAATGAAAATGTAATATTCTCAACATAACATAGCAAAATCATTACATTGTGATATGAGAATATGAAAGTTTAAGCGACGCTTGTGATGGCGCATATTTATTTATTGTAATTTTTTGTTTATTAAAAACAAATTTTGCTAGATGATTAATATATGTGCTAAATCTTTTTTGTCTAAATCGGAACCAGATATAAAAGTGGTAGATCGAATGCACTATCCGTTGGATTTACAATAATTCAATTCAGAGAAAGAAAAACAATAGATTTAAGCTAAATAATAACAACATAACTATTCAAATTAGAAATATAGCTGCAAATTTTTAACAATATGTTAACCCACCGATGAAGCGCTAAACCCACCATGGCTTCGAGAAGATGGGCGTGGAAAAGCTGATTTAGTCTGTAATTGATTAGCTTGATTTACGTCATTTTCATCGAGAAACACCGTATCTTGAACTCCTATTCTGGAGTTTAAGTAATTGAATGAAGTCGATGTCCCGCAAGGAATAGCCTCGTCTGGATTAACGCAAGTCAAAGATAGCTGACTAAAGACCGTTTGATTGCCACAAACGAAACTGTATTGTCGAAAGTATGATCCAGCATTGTTGCAGACGTGAAAGATCTGGCAATTGTTATCCACATCGGCGAAGTACCCGTTTTCCTGGCATTCGAAGTTGGTGTTATATCCAGCAACTAGTAGTTCAGATCCGGAAGGAAGATTATAAGCTTGCCGTTTCATCTAAAGAAAAAAGAATAATCGAGCTCTATTAGTCTGTCTTGATCTTCATTGCAAAACCACATTATCTTTTTCAACTTCATTTTACATTCATATAAATCTATATATTATAAATAGGTAAAATTGCATCTGAAGAACAAAAAATAAAATAAGAACAAATATACTACTGCGTTATTATATATAACTATAGCACTGTATTATCTTTAAATACTTTAATACTGTAAACTCTACCTGTTTCTTATCAGATATAAATTTAAATACTAATTGCACGCGAGCAAAGTCACGGATAAAGGCTAGTTTTAATTATTATATGTTATTAAATACCAGATTTACCAAACTTTTTCTCTGTAAAGGTTGTCAATCGGCCCATTGGGATTATTTTAGCTAAACTATTTGGCAATTCCCACACTCGTAATCCCACTTTAGTAAGTAGTGCTTACCCTTTGATGAGGAACGGCGGAAACAATACCAATCAAAAGAAAGCCTAAAAATTGAAAAAAACCTATTTGTAATTTGATACACAGAATGAAAATTACTTCCGTTCTTGAACTCAAATATAAATGTGATCCTCCTTTATTGGATCTGGCAGTACTGTTTAAACCGAAGCGAGCGTTATTATAATGATACCAATTTATTTCTTTCACAATAGAAGCTAATATTTTCATAAAAAATTCCTCACCAAACACACCCCAAAACGTCGTAAAAGCTTTCCCATATTTAATCTAAAAATGGAACTGCTACTGTAATGAATGATCAACTTAACTTTTGCTTTTATCAAGGCTAATTGTTTAAATAAGTCTAAGTTTACTTGTTTTAAATTTAGTAGAATCTATAAATCTATTAGTTAATTCAAAATAGTTTTTTACCTATAGAAGAATGAGTGGCTCTCATGATTTACACAGAGATCGACGAAACTAAGAAAGAAAAGAATATTCAAGATTAGTTTTCTACACAGGACGTTTCTGAAAAGTCTGTTAGATATTATAGAGTGCGATTTTGAGTCGAACATGTTTTACGACATTTGACCAACTTGGTCATCGTTTTAAATTATGATTAAAATGCTTAACGGATGATTGTTTAAACTTAATTAGCATTTATTCAGTTTCTCAATTAAACTAAAGGTGAAATCCGTAAATAGTCCTATGATAACTTGAAAACGGTGGCATACGCTGAATAATTGCATAGACAATTTTCGACTGAAAATCGCCCAAAATTACGCCCTGCAATTTTTGAGAGACCTTTCAGATACACACTTGTAGAGCTGCATTTAAATAGCAATTAAATTAAAAGAATTAGCTCCATATTACTGTATCAAAACTTTGTTATAAACAAAACTAGAGATAGAAACAAATCCAAACTTACCAAGTTGTTGAATATCACGACTTACTAAACGTAGAAATCTGTGGAAAATGCAAACCATAATGACAAAATAGACAGAAAAAAGTTCGTTTTATACATTAATATTAAAAAGGGTTGGGGTAGTTCAAAATGAGGTCATGGTTCTATAGAATATTTAATTACATTGAAAAGGATAAATCCTCTGTTCATGAAGCTACATTTTTAAGAAGGTGAAAGTTGATGAGACTGGTTTTTTTATTTTTGTCTTGAAAGTGATATTGGCCAGGTTTTTTCTAACGTTTAAGAACGATTATATTTTTAATAAACATTTAAAGATGGTTCCGCCAGAATCTTTATTAACTTTTTATACTTTAAGACCCACGAATCTTTGACCCTATTCTTTTCAATTACATATTTAATTATCAAGAATTTTAGTATTAAATTTATTAAATAGTAAAAGTATAATTATTTTTTTCCAAAAACTCACCTCCTCATATTTGTAACCACGTATATAAACGTGTATTGCGAACGATTTCAACGTATAAGGATTAGATTAAATTTAACGTTTATAATGATTTCTGTAACTGTTTGAGAAAACATGTATGTACTTTATGTAACATGGATAGAATGAACCATTTGGAGTCAAACTGGTTTAAAACTTAATGAGCTTAACCATCTAATTAGTTTTTCTCTGTAAGCCGAAAATAGTTATTTCCACTATAAATCATAATCTACATAAGTTGTTTAAATATTCAATTACTAAAAACCAAAATATATTGTGGTGTCAATTAGTAATTTTGTTATTTGAATTTTATGGTATTTTCAATGTAGTATTTTTATAATATTAGCAAGAAGGTTATTTTCTCGTTTTCAGCTACATCGTAAATAAGTACGATGGACTTATAGTTTGACCTGTGGTGTAGAAGAAGAATAAGATGACAATGATGTTTCGATCGTTATTTTTAAATATTATTTTGCAGAACCACCTCTAGGTGGCGCTGGCTCCTGGCTGTATCGGAAATATTCTTTATCAACGAATCATTAATTTCACCACCATCGGGAATAGAACTTGGGACCTTAGGACAGCCAGCCCGATGCTTTACTGGCTCGTCAACAATTTCTTGTTGATAGAAGGTTGCTGAGATAGTAGGAGAGGTTCTAGCCCTGGCTTATTTTACAAGCCGTCAAGCCCCCGTCCAAGAGAGAACGAAAGGGTATAGTAGTGGTCAAAGCTGTGCTGAGTGAGTTCCAAGAAAGAGGAATATAAAACTGGAAAAAAAAGATTTGAAAATTGAAATAAACAAGATGGTCTGGCCCATAATTAACCCACTTCGTTTACGTACTCTCGCTAACCCTACTCCAATAAATATACTTCTAGTAAAATATTTACTCTGACAGGTATATTAAGGGATATTTCACTGGAAGTATAACTATTGTAGTATGGATAGCGAGAGTACATATGGGCTATACCATTTTCTTAAAGTCTGTTGTCGTTTTTAAGTTTTTTAGACAAGATAAGGTGCAAAAATGAAATTCTGACGTTTCAAAAATATACCAATTAAAACACTGAACTTTTCTTGCTAAACAAGGTGAGTGTCCGTCCATTGTGGGGAACACTTTTTTGTCCACGTCGTTTGATGTGTATTTAACGATATGGTATTAGTGATTTGAAAACTAAAGAAGCGACTCCAAGCATTGCCGCCCCCAATGCGGCTTTCATTCCATGCTATTATAATTAGACTAGTAAACCACTTACACCTTGAAAAGTTTTTGGCGACTTTTCTTCACTATTTTGTAAACAGAAAAATACGTATGCGTTAGACGAAAACTAATTTAAAACCTGAGAACGCAATATTTGCAATGGGTTGTGACGTTGTCAGATAAAAAAGCTTGCCTTTATGACATTAATGTTCACACTTACATGGGAAACCGGTTCGAAGCGATTCAAAACGCTTCCAAAGTTAAGTGTGAACAAAATCGATACTCAGGAAGCTATATTACAAACGCGGTTTCTTGAAGTTGCTTCGCGAACCAACGTAAAGCGGCTTTGGAAGCTTGTTTCTGGTTTTTAGGGGTATTTCACATGAGATGAGACTAGTATTAAGTGTATTTTCACTAGGCTTAGCAGGCAGCACCATGGAAAAAATAAGCTGACAGCACTAACAGAAATGTCTCAAGGTGTGAACCGAGGTTGTTGAAATCGTTTCGAACTAGCAATAAGAGGTGTTTCAAAACTAGTTGGGCTAACGAATTGTCAACCGACTCCCGTTCAAGTGAGAACATAGCTTTAGATTAGTGAGATCTCTACATCACAGCCCATACCTTCGAACATTGTTAGGTTTTCATACGGGTTTACGCTTAGACTTTTTGGCGTCTTTATCTAACTTAACTGTATCTAAATGAGGAGATCACCGCTGTTGGGAGGGGGGGGGGTTAACTTATACAAAACCTAAATCGTGTCAAGATCAGAAATATGTAAGGTCCATACGCCATAGATCAATAGATTATTACCATCAGTGTCTTCATCTTTATAAACGTACATTGTTATCGACTATACAGGTTTAATAAATGAATTCCAAAACACCAAAGATCCTTGACAAGAACAGGATAAAATTGTTCAGGGCAACGAATTGTTGAGCTTCATTTACTCACTTTGATCCAATGAACACGCATCTTTCAGAAATGCCTTGTACGTTGCAATCTGAGAGTCAAGAGTGGTCTCCTTGTGTATTATTCATAATAATTAAATCATAGAAAGCGCAAAAAATGAGAGAATTAGCTATAAGTACCTGAAATGTGTTTAATTGAAATTAAACGTTAGTATTCCTGTAATGGAATTCTTTAATCATGATGGAAAACATTTTATTTATTGAAAAGCAACCCTTAAATACAATCATAGCTCCCTAGATTAGCGTTTTAATTTTATATAAAAATGAAAAATATACGTTTCTGAATACAACACGGCATAATCATGTAATTTGGGATTTTTGAAAAAGGCTTAAGCGACGCTCATATCTCTTGAGTGTTATAGTTTCTTTATATATTTAGAAAAATGTTTATGCTTGATGATTAATAATTTTGCTAAATCTTTTTCGTCTATATCAGAACCAGATATAAAAGTGGCCGATCGAATGCAGTATCCGTTGGATTCGGTAATATCCTATTGGATAGAATCCCGTTGGATCGAATTCCAATTTCTAAAATTGTAGCCAAATTTAAAACAATTTATAGCCCAAAGAGCGATTTTCTACTAAATGGGAATATTTAAATGGAAGAGCTTTCGACTGAATGGGATGGGTTTACACATATAAAATCATAGCGTTTTCCTTGAGTTGCCGGGCTCCAGTAGCGCAATGGATAAAGTGATTTGGATGGTCGAAGAAGTTAAGCAACATCGAGCGCCGTCAGTACTTGGGAGGGAGATCTCTTAATGGTAAGGTTAGATTACGTTAGGTATGGTTAGGTTTGGGTTAGACAATTTCCAAAAATGGAAGTTATTTTCTGAAATTTATTGAAGAATGTTATTGGTGAGCACATATTATTTGCTGCAGCATCAAGAAGTTTAATAAGAAAATCAATTTTATTTTTAGGTTAGGTTAGGTTAGGTCAGGTTAGGTTAGGTCAGGTTAGGTTAGGTTTGGTTTGGTTAGGTTAGGTTTGGTTTGGTTAGGTTAGGTTTGGTTTGGTTTGGTTTGGTTTGGTTAGGTTTGGTTAGGTTTGGTTAGGTTTGGTTAGGTTTGGTTAGGTTAGTTTAGGTTAGGTTAGGTTATTTTAGGTTAGTAATATTTTATAAATCATTTAACAATGTTACGCCTTTTCCAAAATATTGAAATTTAGCTTCATTGACTTCTCCAAAAATATGCCTTTTCCAAAACATTACTGTTATATTAGGTTACGTTTGGTTTAGTATTTTCTGCAATAACAAGAAGTTTAATAGGAAAATCAATAGAAAAATAGGATTGAAAGGAAAATTCATGATTGGAAAACCGCCCAAATTGCGGTATTCGGTCTAATGGGATTCGGTCGAACGAGACATTCGATCCAATGGGATTCGACCCAATGGTAGACAATCGTTGGATTCAATTCAGAGAAAGAAAAACAATAGATTTTAGCGAAATTATAACAACTTAACAATTCTATTTAGAAATATAGCTGGAAATTTTCAATATGTTAACCCGGCGATACAGGTCTCCTTGCAGGGGTGAGATCAGACCTAAGTGGAACAGCTGGTTTCTTCTGTAATTCATTGGCTTGATTTACGTCATTATCGTCGAGAAACACTGAGTCTTGAACTCCTATTCTGGAGTTCAGGTAATTGAATGAAGTCGATGCCCCGCAAGGAATAGCCTCGTCTGGATTAACGCAAGTCAAAGATAGCTGACTAAAGATCGTTTGATTGCCACAAACGAAACTGTATTGTCGAAAGTACGATCCAGCATTGTTGCAGACGTGGTAAATCTGGCAATTGTTATCCACATCCGCAAAGTACCCGTTTTCCTGGCATACAAAGTTGGTGCTATATCCGGCAACTAGTAGTTCTGACCCCGAAGGAAGATTATAAGCTTGCCGTTTCATCTAAACAGAAAAGAATAAACGAGCTCTACTTGTCTTGATTGACAAAACAATACAACATAATCTTCCTCAACTTGTCCTTTGTGGTAGTAGCCAAAAACTGTTTATCTATTTTAAGTTCAATACTAATAAATCTAAACTATAAGTTTATAAAGAGTTATAACTTGTTTTTTAGTTTTGCGCTCTTTAGAACTGAAAAACTATTGTTCCGTCCCCTTGCGGCTGGGCGCCTTCCCTCCGTTCTTCCCCTGTTTTTGGTGTGACCAATTTGACTGAGCAAAACTCTAATATGGCCGGGCCATCTTGTTCAGTACTATAACGTATTTACTACCACAGTACTAGATACTTCTACGAGAATGTTTATTACTATAGCACTGTATTAACTTTAAATACTATAATACTATAAAATCTACCCTTTTATTTATAACATTCAAGTACTAATTGTACACAAGCGAAGTCAGGGATAAAGGCTAGTCCTAAATATGTGTGTATTCAATACCAGAATATAAAATTCTATAATTTAGATAAGGTTACCTTTTGACCCATAATGATTATTTTTAGCTTAACTAATTGGCAATTCCAGCACTCAGAATAACACTGTAAATAGTAGTGCTTACCCTTTGATGAGGCACGGCGATAACAATGGCAATCAAAAGAAAGCCTAACAATAAAAAAATTAGATTTGTAATTTTCTACACAGCAAAACGGCTATAGTTCTTGAAATCAAATATAAATTAGACCCTTCTCTGTTCGAGCTGGCAGTTCTGTATTAGCCAATATTTTAGCTACGATATTAAAGACTAAATGAGCTTTAATAAAATGGTACCAATTTATTTATTTCCAAATAAAATTTAACATTTTTATAACAAGTTCCTCACTAAGAACGCACATTCAGACACCCAAAACTTCTTATAAGCTTTGTCTTATATGAGAAGAGTGAAACGAATTCGAAAATGGAACTGATACTATTACGAATGATCAACTTAACATTTGTTCTTTTTTTTTCACGGTTAATTGATTATATAAGTCTTAGTTTTAGTTATTTTAAATTTCGTAGAATCAATAAATCTACAAATTAATTCAAAATATATTTTTACCTATAGAAAAATGAGTAGCTCTCATGATTTACACAAAGATTGACGAAACTAGGAAAAAAATAATGTTATATGTAGATTAATTTTCTTACATTCTGTTTCTGAAAAGTCTTTCAGAAATTTTAGGATGCGATTTTGAGTCGAAAATTTTCTATGAAATTTTGCCGACCGGGCCATCGTTTTAAATTTATTATTGGAATGTTTTACGGATAATTCTTTAAACTTAATTAGCATATATTTGAGTTTCTCAATTAAATTTAAGGCGTCGTCCGTAAATACCCCAATTATAACTTGAAACAGTGGCCCGAACGTCATAATGTCAAAATCACCCAAAGAACACCCCTACAATTCTAAACCGACCTTTCAGATACACACTTGTAAATATTGGCTTTTTATTACTGTATTCAAAACTTTGTTATAAACAAAATTAGAAATTAAAAATCGAAACTTACCGAATTGTTGAATATCTCGTCTTACTAAACGTATAAATCTGAGTAAAGCGCAAACCATAATGACAAAATACACAAAAGAGAGCTCGTTTTATACGTCACTATTAAGAAGAGTCGGCGTAGTTCAAAATGAGGTCATGGTTATTTCGTTTATTTAATTTCATTACGCAAGGATAGTTCCTCTGATGATTAAGCTACATTTTTGAGAAAGGTGAAAGGTGAACAGACGGGTTTTGAATTTTTTCTTGAAAGTGATATTGACCAGGTTCTTGTTAACGTTTTAGAAATATTTTCTCTGGATTAGCCTGAATTCAACTTGAATCGAACAAAAATTATATTATATTATTCTAGTGTTAGTGGATAATAGTATCTACACCTTTAAGGAGAAATTGACTAGAATGCTTTTAAATTTACTGAATATGATTAAAATTTTTAATTCAAGAAATTCTCGGGTAGGAAATTGTTTTCTCTAAGGTATGGTACGATCTAGATCAGTTAACGTGTTAAATGGTGTTCCAAGAGACGGAAGTAGGTTTTTTTCTATGTGTGACGTGTAACGTCTAATTTCCTTATTTTCCCAATTTTATAAATATTCACGTTAGTATTACTTAAAAATCTTCCAAGTTTAAAATTCACGCTCTCAAATTTATTTCAAAAACTCAAATCTTAAAATTTCATAGTTCAAAATTTAAAGCTCAAAGAACTAAAGGAGCATTTTTTTCAGTCTAGGGGTCCCTGATGCTGGTCGTTTGGGATACCAAGCTGAACAATATCTATTAGATTCTTTAACTTAACGGGCGTGATTGAACTGCTGAAGAGCTTACCCATTCGTTCCGCCAGTTTTTCTCTTGGGATATAAGCTTAGACAACACCTGCACTTTTGGAAAGGTGTAAAAATATTTTGCTAAAGAGGTAAAAACCTCTGGCGTACGCGCTAAGAACACCCATGACGCATTGAGGCGACGAAAAACACCCTGAGGTCAATGGAAGGGAAAGGCCCGGATCGCCAGAGCCAAAAGGACCAGTTCGAAGCAAATAATTTAGAACACTCTTTCTTTGGAGTTTGGACGCGGAGGACGAAAGGTCGTCATGAAGTCCCAGACCAGTCTCGCAACTATGGTTTCTAAGTTAAAACCAGGCCCGAACTCCGTACGTTGGGCCCTCGCCGTATCTAGACCCGCCGCTCCAAGTAAATGGCCATTCCGCGTCTATGGGAGTCTCCCATTATGGCGTTCTCCCATTGGGAGAACGCCGAAAACCATCTATTTTTAAGGTTAGTATCAAAAACCGATTTATGTAAGAAGAACGTTGAACGTAGCAAATTCCCTACCCATTCTCGACTACTTTGTATGTTTTGATGGGAGTGGCTTATAATTTCAAAACTCGCGCTCGCCATCTATGGGCCTTATTCTCTTATATTTTGGGCCTAAAATATAGATACTGCATAAGGCAAGTAAATAATAATAACTTAAAATTGTACTACAATAATAATTTTAGTACAAAGAAAGAAAAACCAGATACTCAAAGAAAATATTTAACGAAACATCAATTATATATATTCTTAACTTTAAAACTTAATTCCACTAAATCGGGAGTTATATCGCATTGATGTCCAATTTTCTTTTTTTACCACTGCAGCAATTTCAAAAAAAAAAAAATTATTTAACCACGAAAATAGAGATAAGAATGACATTTTCGATCTCTATACAGAATTTGTGGGTGGAGTCAAAATATAAGCAGACGAAGTTAATCAAGAAAGTATGCGAGGATGGTACCACCAGAGGCTAAAGCTATGATCCCATGTTTTTGTTAATATTAATAATCTTTTAATTTTGTGCGCGAAAAATATCTTTGAGTGGGCGATGGAATGTACCAACCGACGACCCCGTTGATCGTTATGGATGACCGTGGACAAAACCAAACCCTAGAGTATCTCCCCGTTCACGGGTTATAATTATTTCGTTTATCAATTATTACCATTATTTATAATCGTTCAATCCGAATCCTTACGATTCGCGATATCTCTGTGTATATTTTTAAGAATGCGTATTAAGGTGTGCTAACTTATTAGTATTAAAAATTTATCATGTTATTTGGAAAATAATCTTTAAAATTTATGTCAACATGTAGTCCGTAAAATCATTCTTACCATCAACCCATGTAAATTCCCTCTAAGAAGATAATGGTTGCATTGACTATGGCTAAATTAAAGATGACATGACCCCCAATCCTAGGCTAGCCTAGCCTAACATAAACCTAACCCTAACTCTATTCAAACCTAACCTATCACTGATCTATCACACCATAAATCCAACGAGAGCCAGGTTACCGTTTCATGCCATTAATACATATTCTTGGTTATTACATATTACAATTTTCGTTAAAATGTTGAGCTTACTGTTTTGGAGACAAACGGACAGAAAACGGGGAATAATTCATTGTCCATGGAAGGGGAGACCACAAAAATCCGAGATTGCGTTCTTACAGTACTGTATTAATGTTCTCTGAGAATGACCAATATAGAGGAATTTACGAACGCTTTACCTTAACTTTGCTACTATAAATGGCTCAAAACTTAACCTAACTACAACACTAACCTTACTTTAGGTAAAGAAAAGGGGAAATAGGCTTTGCACTTTTTAAAAGATTTTGAATAAATATCGCCCCTAGTTCACGATTCTCAAACAGGCTTGTCCATAGATAATAAAGAGAAGCATCGGAAGGTAGGCCTTCCCTAGTGCACCTATCTTCACCGCGCTTGTGCGGGGGCGCCACACGCCGAACTTCTGCAGTTGACTTCCGCTTATGCGTGGGACGAAGTAGGCAGGTATCCGGAAGTAGAACCGTCAAAGTTTGTACCTAAGCGCGGCGAGCTCTCCCCGGCCTTCCTATCCTTCTCTTTATTATCTATGGCTTGTCTAAACACCAGAAAGAGCTTGGCACGTGCACGCTGTCATCCAACGTGGTGTTGATATTTTCGTCCCTTTCAAGCGAGCTGCACCAAAGACGTTGCCCTACCCAGTGCGCTCCCGTAGGTCCTTCGACCTCAAGGCGGCAACGTACAAACGGTATCTCCGCCTGCGACGTCGCCAAGCGAGTGATGATATGATCCGAAGGGCCCATCGCGATTTTCAACGTGCGCGAAATGCCATATCCAAAGCCATGCGTAAAGCCAAGAGAAAAAAGGAACGTTGCCTGGAATCTCAAATCGCTTCCAATCCTAAAGCCTTTTTTGCGTATGTTAATAGCAAACGTGAAAGCAAGTTCACAATTGCGGAGCTACTACGCCCTGACGGTGGTCTCACTGATGACCCAGACGAAATGGCGGCTATTTTCAACACTCACTTTACCAGTGTTGCTTCAAATACTCTATTTACCAACCCCTCACGCCCACCTAGTATCCAAGCTCGGGAAACCCTTGATGTGTTTGCCTGTACAGCCTTTGATGTATTCCGCCAGCTTACGAAGTTAAAAACCTCTAAATCCGCCGGTCCAGATGGTCTACACCCTCATTTGCTTAGGGCCCTTGCTCCTTCTATCTGCGGTCCGCTTGCCACCATCTTCAATCTTAGTTTCACCATGGGAACTGTACCGCTGGACTGGAAGGTCGCCAATGTTACACCAATCTATAAGAAGGGTGGCCGATCTTGTGCCAGTAACTATCGTCCTATTAGCCTAACGAGTGTGGCTTGTAAAGTTTGCGAGCATATAGTCAAAAGCTTAATTGACACCCATCTGGCCGCCATTGCCTTTCTCCACCCTTCACAACACGGGTTCCGTGCTCAACGTTCTTGCACGTCAAACCTCCTTGAAGCATCCCATTCATGGGTTCGCTGGCTGGATGACGGGGGATCAGTGGATATAGTTTACCTTGACTTATCGAAGGCGTTTGACACCATCCCGACGCAAGGAATCGTTGACGGTCTTGCTACCGCTGGAATCACCGATCTCGCCCTAAACTGGCTTTCGTCGTTCATCTCGGATCGCCAACAACGAGTAGTTCTGCGAGGTCACCGCTCTTCATGTTTGCCTCTTTCCAGTGGAGTTCCCCAAGGCTCAGTTCTGGGCCCACTACTGTTTGGAATTTTCATTAACTCCCTGCCTGATGCCGTTCGCACTTCACACCTCCTCTTATTTGCTGACGATTCCAAACTATCCCATCGGATAGTTAGTCTACAAGACAGCCTCGAGTTGCAAGAGGACTTAAACGCGGTCGTCTCTTGGGCTACGGCTTATGGCCTGCACTTCAACACAGGGAAATGTGAAGTGTTACACCTTGGCACAAGGAATCTCCGCCATCATTACTTTATTAACGGGGAACTGATTCCTGCTACCACGTGTGCCACTGATCTGGGTACTCTTATTGATGAGGGCCTTACGTTTGGCAATCACACTTCCAAAATTGCTGGACGCTTGAATTCCATCTCGGGTCTAGTGAAACGGAATTTTTACTTTCGATCGCCCCGTTTTATGCGGACAGTTTACAACTCCCTGTTACTGCCATCGCTTGACTTTGCTTCTGTTATTTGGAGTCCTCCTCAGATGGGCCATAAAAATTTGCTCGTCAAAGCCCATAACCGATTTACGAAGTTAACCCAAGGATGCGGTCACTTGCCACCGATTCAACGAGACGCTAAACTTCGCGTCATTTCGCCCTTGCTGCGTCACCGCGTTAATGATCTAATGTACCTTTATGACCTTCTCAAAGGCGCCATCGATATTCCGGTCACCGATTTCTTCGAGTCTAATCCTGAGACACGTACTCGCGGCCATCGCCAAAAACTTCGAAAGCCACGTGCGCGTACCCGGTATTCTTTGCAACACTTTACATACAGGGTATTGAATGACTGGAATGGGCTTCCTATCGCTACCCTTGCCCTTCCGGGGCGAAACTCATTTCGCACTGCCGTAACGGCGCTATTTGACTCTTAATTCAGGCTATACCGAATTTGATCTGCCGTATTAACAATATTTTTCTTTATATATAATTTCATATTTGTAGTTTTTTCATTTAATTTTTTTTTATTTCTTGTTGTAATCCTTCACACTTTACCGACGAGGGAGGTTGTACATAAGCCCATGGCTTCACGACCCTTTACCTCATGTCTCTCAAATAAATAAATAAATAACGCGAACCCTCAAAGGCATACTGTAATGACTGCACAAAACTTCTTTTTAATTAGTGGTGAGTTGTTAAAATAATGTTAACGTTATCCATTTATAAATTTACAACGCCAAAACATTAGCCTCACAAGCGTAACATCTTGACTTTTCGAAATTCAAAATATTGTGTTGATCTATAGAGTATCTTTGGACGAAATTGTTGGTATTTCACGAGATTTGAATTTAAAAACTTTCCATATAAAAGAATAATTTACCAACTTGTTAGGACTTACAAAGCAACCAGTACGAATATTGGAGAAAATAGCTTTTAGTGTGCTAAGTTTCAAACCGACTTGATACAGAGAAACCCGTTTTCCATATTTTACAAATTAATTATATAACATACTTGTTTTTGATGAAACTTTGGAAGGGCACACCTTGAATAATTACTTGTTACTTTTAAAGAATTCCGAAACGTATCTTCGCTGTAGCTTTTAATTTATTCGATGCTTCACCACCAAAAACCCCATTTATTAAAAAATTTACAACAAAAAATTTGAGAATTATCTATAAGTTTAAGAAATGTGTTTTATTGAAATTAAACGTTACAATATCTTTAATGAAATTCTTTAATCACGGAAAGAATTTTTATTTATGGATAATCACCCCTTAAAAACAAGTAAAGCCCCATAGATTGCCATTTTTATTTTGAATATCAAGAAACATATACGTTTCTAAGTGTAACATGGAATAATCATGATATTGTAATGATTAACTTGCACTTGTGCTGGCACAAATTTATTGGGTTTTATAATTTCTTTCTGTATTTAAAAAAACTTCTCCTAATTTATTAATATTTATACTAAATATTTTTTGTCTATTTGGGAACTAAATATAAAATTTGCCGATCTTATGTAGTTTGCGGTGGACTTAACAATGATTGAGTTCATAGAAAGAAAACCATAGATTTAAGCTAAATTATAACAACATAATAATTCAATTTAGAAATATACCTGCAAATTCCAATACTATGTTAACCCACCAATGAAAAGGCAGCTTCAGGTTGAGCAATCGGCTGGGGTGGAGGTCGAAAAAACGGTGGAACAGCTTCTGGTTTCTTCTGTAATTCATTGGCTTGATTTCCCGTACAAAAATTTTAGGCTGTAATTCATCTGCATACGCGCTTTTTTATCGCTACCACGCTGTAATAGGTATACATTAAGGCTACATTTTCTGCAGCTCAAAAAACGCGAAAATTTAACAACAATTCCAGAACTGCAAATTGTCTGCCGTTTCTACATTTTCTGTTTATTATCTGTTAATGGTCTGTACTGGCAGAAATATGCAGCGCGATTCTGCAAACGCGATGCAAAAGTAGAAATAATAGCTGCTAGTTTAAAACTGTAATTTGACCACAGTTATAGACATGTTACAGATCTGCAAAAGTGATGGAAAAGTAGAAATCCAGCTGCCAATTTAAAACTGCAATTTGACTATATTTATTGACATGGTACAGGTTTGAAAAAGTGATGAAAAAGTAGAAATACCAGCTGCTAGTTTAAAACTGCAACTTGACCACATTTATAGACATGTTACAGGCCTGCAAATGTGATGGAAAAGTAGAAATCCAGATGCCAATTTAAAACTGTAATTTTACCTCATTTATAGACATGATACAGGTCTGCAAAACTTATGGAAAAGTAGATATTCAGCTGCCAATTTAAAACTGCAATTTGACCACATTTATAGACATGTAACAGGTCTACAAAAGTGATGGAAAAGCAGAAATCCAGCTGCCAATTTAAAACTGTAATTTGACCACATTTATAGACATGTAACAGGTCTACAAAAGTGATGGAAAAGCAGAAATCCAGCTGCCAATTTAAAACTGTAATTTGACCATTTTTATAGACATGTTACAGGTGTGCAAAAGTGATAGAAAAGTAGAAATACCAGATGCTAGTTTAAAACTGTAATTTGACTACATGTATAGACATGTTACAAGTCTGAAAAAGTGATGGAAAAGTAGAAACCCAGCTGCCAATTTAAAACTGTAATTTGACCATATTTATAGACATGTTACAAGTCTGAAAAAGTGATGGAAAAGTAGAAATCCAGCTGCCTATTTAAAACTGTAACTATTCCACATTCATAGACATATTGCAGGTATTCAAAAGTAGAATTTCCTACTTTTGAATACCTGCAATATCTCTCTAAATGTGGTTAAATTACAGTTTTAAGTTGGTAGCTGAATTTCTACTTTTCCATCACTTTTGCAGACCTGTAACATGTCTATAAAAATGGTCAATTTAGGTCAAATTAAAGTTTTAAGTTGGCAGCTGTATTTCTACTGTTCCATCACTTTTGCAGACCTGTAACATGTCTTTAAATGTAGTCAAATTGCAGTTTTAAATTAGCAGCTAGATTTCTACTTATGCCAATATTCTCGACCAATAATAATAGAAATTTTCAGGTTTAATATTCCAATCTGTTTGGGATAAATTAAAATAAACAATTTCTCAGCAGTAAATGATTGAGGGTGGGTCATTTCAAATAGTCCCGACCGTTCTCGAAAACAGTTAAAGAAAAAAAAGAATTCTAGTAAAAATTAAATAACTATTTTATATTTTCCAAATACTTAAGACCATGTACGAATCTAGACAAACCAAATCAAAGCCAACTTACTCGACGCAACCTTCCACATGAAGCTCTAACCCAAACACGTCGTCTGTACAGTTGATGAAACGGCGTGATCAGCTGACTTACCCCGCTCTAGACACTTTCTCTAATGCATTCAAGTTGTAAACATTTGCCTCAATCTTCAAGTCATTTATGATATTAAGACTGCAGATAAACAAATATTGAGTACCCTTAACAGATATTTGGCCAAACACACATTTGTGACAATTTATATAAGGAAATCGGTTTGCAACTTAACCTAAGTTGTGTTGCACAATGTTAGTACAACGGTCCAGCATTACTAGTTATAGCAGAAAACTTTTAGCAGTTTTTGTCCAAGCACCATAGGAATAACTAAAAAATGCTCCATGTATCCTAATGCCGGTTTGGTTGTCAATAAATTTTGCTGGTTTCTAATACACTCTGGCCCGTTGCGCAGAATTCCATTAGACCGAATCCCGCCAATGTTTTTAATGAATTTAGCCCAACCGAGGGTTTCTTATGTACAAGTTTTCAACACCGTGTGTTCTAAATATATAATATACAAGTTGGGAAAACCAAAATATTACCTCTCCGAGTCAAGAGGTCTACTACTACAAAGTTATTTACCTAGATATGGAATTATTTCTCTTTTTTGAAGTAAAAATTTACGAAATATTGAAGCAGTATTCCAAGCATAGCAAATATACAGTAAAGCAGACGACATTTTACATCCAATAAGGATAAATCTTGGACACATGGAAATCAGTTAATGGCAAAAAGAACAGGAAATGAAGTCTACGCTTCAGCTGTTTACCCTATATTCTGATAGCTACATTCACAACTGGTTAGCAGTGTAAACACTATCGTCTCGTCTCACCTCAACAATATTCTTAGTTTGCCAACATGAGTGTTAACGTTAAATAATACCAAAGCTAAATTGTAGCTAGACGCACTGATAGTCAATGCGCACCATAAAGAGATTAAAAACTCTGTAGCTTAGCCCTACTAATCTAATCGCCACCATGATCTTTTCTTCTATTTTAAAATCTTAACCTGATTATTTAAGAGTGTAATTAACTTTCGGCTCACTCTGAACCGTTAATGTCTCTTCATTACAGACACGATAATCAAAGCCAGAAGTTTGCTTCACCTCAGGCCTCAATTATTTACTCTTTGTTCCACTAAGCCTATAGCGGATAACACATGTTATATTCATCGGAGTCTAGTGACAAGAATTAGTATTACTATATACATTATAAGATGACCCCAGCTAATTTAGCATTTCGGCTCACTCTGAACCGTTGATGTCTCTTCATTTCAGACACGAAAATCAAAATCCAAAGTTTACTTCACCTCAGGCCTCAATTATTTACTCTATATTTCACTAAGCTTATTGCAAGTAATGCTAGATAAACTCGCCGGAGTCTAGATCTTAGCTTTCTTCATGAAATTACTAAACCAAGGATTATTCTATATACAGATGTAGTATAGCTTAAGTAATATATAAACAGCCATTTCAAATAATAATATTAAAAAAAATCTTTGGAATATCAAAATGAAACAGAGCTTTAAAGCTACAAAAGCACTAAATGCATCATAATTACGAAAAATATTTCATCATATTCACTTTATATTAAGGATAAAGGGAATATTATGGTTCTGTAGGATTTCTTTACACATCAAAACAAAACGAACTTCTAACGCAGCGCACTGCGGCACTAGTGTAATAACGGACGGACATACACAGACAATAACATAGACTGCTTTTTAACTCTTTCCGTATTAATTTTGAATTGAGAAACAAGATTATCTTAAATATTAAAATAAATATAATTAATATTTAATATTTTCTTCGTTAGTTATTCGCCTTATTGAACGTTACATCGTTTTAAAAAAGAACAATTAAACATTCTTGAGAGACTTGACTAATATTGGAGTTTGAAATGAAGCATACGCCGGTTGCTTCGCCTTACTAAAATAGGTAGTATCAGGAGTTCATAATAACCCCCCTTCGGGGGGGAAGTACGAAACTGGTTAAAAAGCCCGTAACAACAAAGTTTCGTCGTAAAGCTGAGCGGATTTATACACCGCTTAACTCCCAAAGAAATAGTTACCCCAATGTTTAGCGCCCACGCGCATTAATTTCCCATATTCCGGGTTAGCACTATTTTTATCTTGTGATTTTGGGAGCGAAAATGGCTCGCGAGTCGCGTCTCACGTCTGTCGGCGCGGGCAGCCGCGGTGTACATTAAGCCTTGGCTAAGAAGTTGGCTTTGCGATGGTTTCTAGTTTTCTACAAAACATTTAAACGATAGTCATTATTGTTTTCTTGTGATATGTGTGAGAATTCCGTGGTTAAATTAAAACGGTATGGACAAATTGATTCCCAGTATCTTTAATATAAGAATTCCATCGTGTTTCTGCGTCCACATACTCGCCATTTTACTTAACGATGGAGATCCCAGCCAAGTTTTGGAACGAAAACCAAGGAGTATAGATACTACTACAATCTACTGTAAAGTTGTATGTCCATCAACAGGCTAGTCCTTTATATGCGCAACGACAAAATCTTGTTGTTCGCGATTTTTACCATTAGCTCTATGGCAAGTTTCGTACTTCCCCCCCGAAGGGGGGTTATTATGAACTACTGGTAGTATATAAGGGTTTCGAATCGCAGCTATGGATAAAAACAGCGCAATTGCGTGAACCTTTGGTGGAAGCCCCAACTTAGGGAGGCCGGACGTTTCTCGTAACCCTGGCCGATCGCCGCGTATGTCTTAACCTTAAGGATGATGATGGAGTAGAAGCCAGGTGTGCAGACTGGTGTCCATGTGGGATGGACAAAAACAATGATCAGAAGATGGTGGTGTGTGGAAACGAGTGTGTACAGACTGGTGTCCATGTGGGATGGACAAAATCAATGACCAGAAGATGGTGGTGTGTGGAAACCAGTGTGTACAGACTGGTGTCCATGTGGGATGGACAAAGACTAGAAGATGGTGGGGGTTAGAAGCCAGTGTTTACAGACTGGTGTTCCATGTGGGATGGACAAAAACCAGAAGAAGGTGGTGTGTAGAAGCCAGTGTGTACAGACTGGTGTCCAAGTGGGATGGACAAAGACCAGAAAATGGTGGTGTGTAGAAGCCTGTGTGTGTACAGAGTGGTGTCCATGTGGGATGGACAAAGAGCAGATGAAGGTGGATTATAAAAGTCAGTAAGATGGACAAATGGCCTGAAGATAGTGGTGTTAGATAGGCAATGGATAATAGCCATTGTAAGTGGAATACAATTTTCCAAATTTCCGGGAACTGTAAATGCGGTCCGGAATTTGGGAAAACGTTTGCTCCGATTTGAAAACTGCGAACGCGGTCCCCTGGGGTGTAAGTCAATAACAACAGACTGACACACAGACACACAGACAGACAGACACGTCGAAATTAGAACCTCTCCGTGACATACGTCACTCGGAGAGGTAAAAAGTGAAAATTGGACTTGACAACCTCGCAGTTAATTTCTTCAAAGCGCCGTTTGTGAACAGGAGCGTTAGCACTTTTTGGAACTCCTAGGTAGTTCCCTAAATTTCTTAAAATAATTTAACTACGAAATCCCGTATTGTAAAACTGCGTTTGTGAGAGACGAGGAATAGACCTATATAGTTTTCAGACTGGAGGATTTATAAGTTCTGCTTCTGGTTACTCCAAGTTACCTGTCTCCTTATGTAAATAGCATGAATTATCAGAGTCTGAAATGCATAGTAGGCCTATTAGAGAGTATTTAAAATTGACCGAAAACGTCTTTCGCCCCGGACGTAAGACCTTTCAAGTTTGGCTCGAAATAAATCACCGTTTTCTCTTCAATTTTTCATTAATTAGTGAGCTTAACTCGAAGAATATAAGGTGATGAAATATATGTTTAAATGCATGGAGGATGAAAACAAAAATCCAGTGTTATTTTTTAATCGATTCTTCTACAAATTAGAAGACCCATCTTCATAGAGAAACATCCGGGAAGGACCTATAAGAGATCTTACAATAGAAATTAGTTTGAGATTTCAAAGATAGTTTTATTTAGCAGTAGAACCAATCGCATAACGCCCCGCCTTCTTGTTAACAAAATTCCGGTGGCACGCTCCTTTTCGAATGAAATTTATCGCGCTATTTGTTAAAAATTGGCTGCAATCAGAAGTAAATAGGGGGAAGTACGTAACAAAGGGGGTTTCGAGAGGCGTCGAGTTATGTTATTTTTCGCGCCTTCCCGCAACCGCGTTTTTGGCGGGAACTCGCGGATGAATACATTTCCCCGAAACTATTTTCTTTTCGTTCTCAAGAGTCTAGTCGGCTCCGTACCTTCGCTCCGTAGTCGGCCCTGCCAGCTACGGACCGGGACCGGGACTACGGAGTACGGAGTCGACTGCCTGGCCCTGGTAACAGAGTAAAATTTTATTCGGCCTGATATCCCTGTTTTAGTTAATTTTTAATAATAACTGAATGTTTTCTAAATAAAAAAAATAGAATAATAAAACTAAATATGTACTGGTTATATTAATTTAGATGTGATTAGAATCAGATGCGTGAAATTTTAAAATTAACTTAAGCCTCTGCCTAAGCTTAACAATTACAACACAACTGGCCTGAATAGTGAAAAGGCTAAAGAGGAATTCAACTTATTCAAGGCGGTCTCACTATGTGAGAATAGAAAAAAATATGTTCCAGAACCTTAAAGAAAACGGCGATCTCGAAAAACTAACTATTTCAAATTATGTATGCTAATTTCCGGTTGAACGATTTTAGTTAACTTTATGACCGAGTGGTGGCGCATGAAAGAAAATTTCCCTGGATAAGTTGCCTCACTCCGTTTGAAGGAATTCAAATTTTGGACCGCAAAGCGTGATTTTATAATAAAGGGACGCCTTACACTAGCTAAAGCTGGAGAAACGTACTTCCCCCTATTTACTTCTGCTGCAATGTGACAATCTTGGCACGAGACATAGAGCGTGACACCAAACATTTGGTAAAAAAACGGCAGGGCGTAACGCGACTGGTCAGAGGTGCAAATTCCAAATTATCCATGAAATTCCAAACTAATTTTAATTTTAAAATCGTGGAGATGTCTTATAATTAGTAGAATAATCGATAAGAAACCTTCATTTTCCTTTTCAATAAATTATTATAGTGTCGAACGTCAACAATGAAAGCCGCTTCTGGTCGCTTCCTTAAACTCTATTATGTTCGATTTTCGAGTTGCTTCCAACAACGTGGAGTATTAATCGATTTGTCTAAGTTTAAGTAAGAACGTGTTAAGAGACATCTAGCAGAAAAATACTGCGAAAAATGTGATTGTTTTTGAGAATCCCAATAGACAACACTCGTTTTAGGAGAAATCATCCAGTTTATTATTCCCAAGTTTCAAATTTAAATTTGACATGGTGAGTCTACAAAGCGAAAGCACAAGATGTCATGTTAAGCCAGTTAAAATTTTAGTTACTGCCTGGCGCAGTGATGCCAAGGTTTTCGACCAAAACTCCCATAGAGATCGATAAAACCAAAAATAAATTTGGAGGGGTGAATGCATACTCGCGAAATCTGTTTCATCCCCCTCACCTATTCACCACGTACCTAAGGTAAGATAATTTGTGATATTGCGCGTGAAGAAATAGTGCGGTTTTATTTTACATTAGCTGCTTTTGACTGAGGCTAACCGTGGCCTCTGCAGTTTATCGCCACAATTTAATTTGATGATGCACATGATTGAATTAATTTAGTTTGCTAATATTGATGTTATTTACTAATATTAAAACGTTTTAGCTTATAATGACAACCCAAGGCCTAAGTTTAAACGAAATTCTAAAGGATTTTAACGATGAGTTTTTTGAATTAAATAATGATTTCAAGAACATCCGCGGCATTTTTAATTTAATTTCGGCGTGCTAACGTTTTAAACAAACTTTAACCTCGTTCAAACGCGAAAATAACACTAAAGAATATAGAACAGAGCGCGGAGGTCCGAGGTTCTGACTCTTCCTTGAGATACGCCTATGACAAATTCTCCCGTTTGGTGCAGAGCTGTGCTAATTAATTAGTTAGTTAATTGAATTTCTAATTAATTAGCAACATTTACTAATTGAAAATGGTAATTGAATTTTAATTACCTTAGTGCTAATTGAGAAGTAATTCTAATTAATTAGTATGAATCGGAAAGGTAATTATCTAATTAAAATTTAATTAGATTTAGGATTAACTAATTAGCCAATTGGATTTTCAATTAATCTTTTAATTTAGTAAAAACTAAAAATCGAGGAATTAACTCTCGATTGATTTGAATATGAAAACTGCCTTATTATATCGATGAGGAAACCTTAGTGCGGCTCTAAATATTTCAGCTCCTCAAAACATGAGAGAATACTAGTACTAGTAGAAAATTTCGTAAATCCTAACTGTCCCATTTCGAAATTTCGACTGTTTTTCCTACTCGAATTTATAGCAGTGCCCATGGATTTACTACTCAGAGTCCATTATAGGAACTGTGGCAAGAAAATGAAGAAATTGGACAAATTTTAACATGACAGAAGGCTCGAGGCTTGTCTCATTTTTAGTGCATAATTCACGGCTTCCGTAACCGTTTTTCAATGGCATTAAAACATTAAACTTTGCATTACCAAAGTACTAAATCCATGGGCACTTTTAAACTTTTATGTTTACTTATGGTTTCTTTTTTCCCTTAATTAGACAAGTAATTAATTAGAAATTAGTAATTCTAATTAATTAGTTTGATAAATAAATGGCTAATTTCTAATTCAATTTAATTAGTTTCTATGTCTAATTGCTAATTGGCTAATTAATTAGTTCATAAATATTTACATAATTGCTAATTCTAATTCAATTAGTAGTCAGCTAATTAGCACAGCTCTGGTTGGTGGCGTACGAGCGTTATTTTCGGGAAGAATGACATCATCAACTACAAATCTGATTGGCTGATACCATTTTATACACCTCTCGCGCGCTTGAGCGTCTCAAAATGCATGCCAAGCTAAGGCAAAGGCAGGAAAATATGGCAGTCCGTCACTATTTATTTTTGCTAAAACGGCCCAAAGACCTTGAACGTTTCCCCTATAAAACCTCCACGAAAAATACGCACTTATTTTCGAATTTCAAGAGAAATTCCAATTTTTTTTCTGGGAAATGTGGAAATTGCATTTCAAATATTGACAAAACATATTTTTTGGTGAATAATTGTTGAAAAACCTAAAATTGCCACAAAAGTTCTGTAAATTCAGCAAAACAAAAATATATCTTAAAAAATCTCACAATATGGTATACCAAAAGGAGATGATCTAAAAGGACATAGCTTTCCAGCCTAGGAATGAGGGTATTGTGTGTCAGGTTCTCTCTAACGAACGTCTCATCTCGAGTGTTCCTAAAACTTGATATCCCAAGGCTAGGCCGAATGTATTTACTGTAGAGTAAACGGTAGTTGAACACCCAAAGGTTTTCTCTACTAACATTTTTTCTCGGCGCCAACTAACATCAGCCGCGGAAAGCTGGGTCTCACTAAAAAAATTCCACCCCCCTTAAAAAATGTACGAAACTTCAATTTTTGGATTGGAGGTTGGGTCCGCTTGTGGTGAGTTACTCAGCCAATAGAGAGACGGAGATCTTATAAGACGATCGGAGTTTACGTTATGGCGGAGCAAGTTACGAATAACGAATCGGGTGTAAATGTATTAATTTAGAAATGGATAAAAGGCTCTCAAAACAAACTCAAAGTATTTCCGCGCCAGAAAAATATAATTCCGTCGGCTTTCTTTAAAAACGTTTGCACTCTACACGATACACCGTTGCCATAAAAAACGCAAACATCGTGCACTTGGATGAACGCTCCATGCTTGAACTTACTCGGATAAACAAGCTGGTCCAGCAACCAGAACATTTTGCACACCCAATCCATTTATAGGACATTGGTCCAGTGAGGCAATGACCCCTATAAGTGTCTCAAAGTTATCTTACTTCTGTCCCTGCTTAAAATAAAGCCGACGAAATAAATCACAGCAAGACAAGGTTGAAAAGGGGCGGAAATAAGTCAAATACTTTGAGCCTCCTGGAAATTCGCGAGAGCGGAAATAAGCTGAACACTTGACACTATTCTCTAAAAATTTCAATGATTAAATACCCAAATCCAAATGTAAACATTAGGGTTGGTTCCATAAGGAAAGAGAGCTTAAAACCTTATTCTCTAACCCAAATCCGAATCGACATTTGAATCTCCCGCCAAACATTTCACCATCTCAAATTATTCTCTTATTTCTTTAATCCAAATCGACATTTGAATCTCCCGCCAAACATTTCACCATCTCAAATTATTCTCTTATTTCTTTAATCCAAATCGACATTTGAATCTCCCGCCAAACATTTCACCATCTCAAATTATTCTCTTATTTCTTTAACCTAAATCGACATTTGAATCTCCTGCCAAACATTTCACCATCTCAAATTATTCTCTTATTTCTTTAATCCAAATCGACATTTGAATCTCCCGCCAAACATTTCACCATCTCAAATTATTCTCTTATTTCTTTAATCCAAATCGACATTTGAATCTCCCGCCAAACATTTCACCATCTCAAATTATTCTCTTATTTCTTTAATCCAAATCGACATTTGAATCTCCCGCCAAACATTTCACCATCTCAAATTATTCTCATATTTCTTTAACCTAAATCGACATTTGAATCTCCTGCCAAACATTTCACCATCTCAAATTATTCTCTTATTTCTTTAATCCAAATCGACATTTGAATCTCCCGCCAAACATTTCACCATCTCAAATTATTCTCCTATTTCTTTAATCCAAATCGACATTTGAATCTCCCGCCAAACATTTCACCATCTCAAATTATTCTCTTATTCTTTAGCCCAAATCGACATTTGAATCTCCCGCGAAACACTTACCCAAATGTACGTCACTTCCTCTTTCACTGCATAATTTTATTTCAGCATAAATTACACTAAGGCAGTAAATTAATTACCTACGATAAATTCATTTATTACTTTAAAATTAGAATTTTATAACAACACTTGAGCTATTAGTAAAAGAATATATTACGAACAAAAATGGTCTCACTTAGATCACAAAAATTATACTTAGCTTAAAAAATTAATATTTAAATCAAAGTAGAAAATTCAGTTAAGCAAAGGCTTAGAGCTGCCGACTGAAAATATTAGCTTCCCGCGTACATTACTATAGACTCCCGTCTCCCGATAAAGCTGAGGCGCCCCTAATAGCGCTCGGTTCTTCACAGCTGCAATCTCCACTCAGTATCATCTTAAGCTTAAAATACGAGGTTACCTACGTACATAATATCGAATCGCCGTGATAGCGAGGCGCCTAGGCGAACCTCGCGAGCCCCGAACATCGCTCGAAAGAGTCGAAAAGCGAACAACCTCGTCCGAGGGATCAGCCACTGGCGTATTCCCCCGGTATTACCTCTTTGGAGGTTTTAATGCCGTAAATTCGGGCGATATGCCTACAATCCGTTCTAATATTGAAATAAAAACTGTAAAAAGTAATCCCGAGTGTATTTTCGCGTTAAACGGCGTTATACGCTTGCCATCTTACACCCTCAGAAAGACTTTATTACAGAGTGGCTTCTCCCTCGTCAAATTTTCCGTATAGAGCAGTATTTTGCTAACGCCATCTATGATGGCGTGTGCAAAATAAAAAATTAACCCCGCCTGTTTTACTTCACTCTCCACCGCTGTGGAGCGCTGCTTCAAAAGCTCGTTCTCGGTCGTGGCCGATATTTTAGAAATTTTATCTCTCCATTCACGCGAGCTCCGTTGGGAACTTTAAAAAGCTTAACGTCAGAACTTTCAGACACAGAGGCTACGGCAAAAAATCTTACATAGGAACTTGGTGTAAGATTATTCTACTTGTGGGTATACTTATCCCGCGACATTGCAACACTGGCCTGGCGCTTTACTGATCTGCCATACTACTGTTACATTGCTTTAGCAACGACAAACTAGTTAAATCTTTCAGCAAACTGTCTCCATTCCAAATAATGATTCCCATTCTCGTTTATTCTACATAAATACCCTTGCCTTTCATTTCTATACTTGACCCATGTCATCGATGGCGTTTGTATCCACAATCATATTTTCAAAGCGTTTCAAACACGAAATAATACGATTCTATCCGCTAAGTATATAATCAGCACAAAATGTAAAAAAAAAATAATTAAATAAACACGTGTTCCGATGGGTTGCTAATATCTGTGTCCTTGCAATCAAAAACCAATGCTACAGTGTCATCCCTGAGGCGATAGCAAATTTTGTCAAAATCGGCTGTACTTGCGTATTTTACTGTCATGCCGAGCCTTAGTCACACATTAAAATGTATTTTACTGTCATTCCGAGCCTTGGTCATACATTAAAATGTATTTTCACTGAAAAAAAAAACCAAGATTATTAACTGCAACTAAGGGCCACCGTACCACTAGAATTATATGCAACAAGTTAAAATTAAACTTGTTATTGATTAACAGTAACTATGTAAAACATTTTTAATAACCAAGCCAAATTTCGAAACCCGTCCAATCTCATGCCTAAAATGTAATGAATAGAGTAAAAACGCGCCACGTACAGCGAGGTGACCGACTATAAGTTTTGAGCGTTGAATTTTTGCAATCACAAAATCTCCATGCACGTACTAAATTTTGTAGAAATACTTATAGGAAATCTATAGTTTTAACCTTGGTTTTAGTGTGGTACCAAGAGACGCAATCAATCTAAACAGAAAATTGAAAGTCCGCGCTGCCTTTCCAACTGGAAAAACGTATGTGCTTTCTTCCTGGACACTTAAACGGATATCAAACTGGCTTGAGCTAGAGAAGTATATTCTTTTAGCTTCTTATTCTCCTAGTGCAGTGCTGGTGCTACGTGATTCTTGGGAAACTTCGTTGTCGGGTATATAACGAGATTGGGAATGCAAGAAGGGCAAAGCACATCAGGTCCCTCTGCACTGCCACGATAAATTCCATTTCCGGAATACCATCACCCTTTTCCCCTATTCTAGCACCCCGGTCCCTGGGATCCAATCTAGATGCCCGGGAAAGAAATTGGATTTTTTTCTATAAAAAAGTGAAGGCTCTTTGGTGCAGCAATGAATAGAACTGTCGATACTTCATCAAGGCTGGTAAAGGTAGAAACCAAAACACTTACATATAGCTTCTTTCTACTAAAAGAAACAAAACCACCGTCTAGCGCCCTAGCAAAAGTTTAGCTGGATTGATAAAATTAAAATTAAAACTAACTCTAATATGCAACGAGCAATGCTCATAGATGGAATGGCAAAAGTAAATAAATCGCAGTATACTAATGCATTTTACAAAAAGTTTTGATAAAATTAATGCCCCTCAGAGATCACATCTTCATAAACGCATATAAGTAATTAAATAGAAAACGAGGTGGAATTGCACTTTCTCTGTTAAATATCCAAATGGCAGCGCTTCCACCAAGTGTTCTAGCAAATGAGCTGTTCTTAAGCTATGAAAATGATACGTAATATCAGGAGTTTATATCTTTAATATAAGAATTGCAACGTGTTTCTACGTTCATCATATCGCCATTTTTCTTTTCCACGGAAGTTTTGGAACGAAAACCAAGGAGCATAGATACCACTACAATATACTGTAAGGATGTGTGTCCATAAACAGGATAATCCTTTCTATGCGCAACGACAGAATCTTGTTGTTCGCGATTTTTACCATTAGCTCTATGGCCAGTTTCATACTTCCCCCCCGAAGGGGATTATTATGAACTCCTGGTAATATTTTCATGAAAATAACTTGTTGATATCACTTGGCACCCACCGTAATAATAAACCACAAAATCACAGTTTTTGCCTAAATTTCCCACAAAAAAAGTTTACGGTTTTTATTTATGGTTCATTTCCAATTAATAATTGGATTTACTAAAAATTGAGCTGAGAAAGCTACATTTTGTTATTTGGAAATTAAAAGTATTTCGAAAACTGAAAACAAAATAGGCAGATGAAAATATATGTACTTTCTGTAGCCCGGTCGTGATATTTCGAGTGCTAAAGTTAACACGTCAAATTTTGAAACTTATTATTTAATTAATGGATTAATGGTTTTGTGCTTCTTTTATTAGCCTTAAATGAATAATAAAATGTTACAGCAATACACTTTGTGTAAAATTGCATTATGGATATATACTTCTATTCCACTTCTATTAAAATTTCCATAAAAATACTTTCTTAACGCTGATTAAAATGAAAAACAAGCCGTTTCCAAAGTGCGTAGAGGCATGGTGTATTACCATTCAACCTCATTTGTCTCACTAACCAACATCGTTAAATCAAACGTTAGAAGAATCCTAACTAAAACATTAACCTGTAAAAATTTGCTTTGGAACTGCTTAACCGTAAAATGATCAGAGGTTCCACGTAAACCAAGCTCTATACAGTTTTATTTATATTTTAGTAAACTTAAAAATAGTTCTAAATAAACACAGTGAATTAAATTTATTTTATTTTATATTATTATTATTATTATTTCCATTACTATGTATTTGCTTATGTATAAAACTACGCATCACAATATTCTTTACAATGCTCAGAAAGCTTATGGCATTCCTGAAAAAAAAAACATTTTCAAGAATTATAAATAAATTAATAAGAACTATAGGGAAATTACGTTCTGCTCCCATTTCAAATAAACTATGAATCTAAATAAACTAATTATAAGTTTAACAATTTTTCGAGTTAACATTGAAAATCATTGGTCAAAGGTAATTTCTACAGTTACCAAAACACTTGATCGTTTTTAGAAAACGATTTTTTATGGCTACATAAATGGGGTGTACCTCGTATCAGCAGTTCCCGGAAGAACAGTTCTCGAAATAGCAACCGCGATTCCAAAAAACCGCGGCGTTGTTCAAAACTGCTGTGCTAGAAATAGCGGCTGCTATTTTGCGAAATAGCAGTGTTTGTCTTGAATTTTGAGTATTTCTTAACAATACATTTATATTTGTTTCTCTGTGATCATTCGATCAGTAATGTGACCTACTGAAGAATCGTGTTTTTGAATATTTTACAGTACACTTAAATATTGTACTATTCTTTAGGCTGCATCAGTTTGTTAGTGAAGCGAGGAAAAATCTCTAGGTCTATCACGAGGGGTCGGACGTTTATCAAAATCCCGTACAGTTCGTTTGAAATCTCTCTCAAAAATCTCGAAATCCCGAAATATCACGTCAAAATCTAAAAATCCCAAAATCTCACGTCAAAATTTGAAAATCCCTACCTTAAAATCTGAAAATCCCGAAATCCCTATTTTAAAATCTGAAAATCCCGAAATCTTCACCTAAAATCCCGAAATCTCTTATTTAAATCTAGAAATCCCGAAATCTTAACGTAAAATCCCGAAATCTCACCCTAAAATATCAAAATCTGAAAATCCCCATGCTTATAATACACGTTTTGCATCTATTTAAGAGGGGAAGTTATGGGGGTAAAACTCTTCCTTCCATCTCGCTTTTTGGCGCCTGCGCTATATTACAAATTGGACTATTTTTATCGATTTTTCTCCAGCATTCATTACGGTGAATAAAAACAAATTTAAAGTCTGAAACCTAATCCTACATTTCAAAATCTCGAAAATCGAAATATCCTTTGAACACCGGAAGTTAATAGTAAATCTTGATATCCCCTGCAAATTCCCAAAATTTTATCAAAAATCTGAAAATCTCCTTCGAAATCGGAAAATCTCCTTCAAAATCTGAAAATCACCCGTACAAAAATTTACGGCTGCATTTTGCTGTTATTTAGATTTTTTAGAATCTGCAATATATTGCAAATAAACTGGAATATTCTGGAAAAATACTGGAATAAACCTGAAAAAGGTTCAACTTCAGACAAAATTAAGATGCATTCCAGAGAGCAATGCAGAACATTTTAGACGTTTTGCAGAAAAAATATCTTCCGTTGGAAAACTCAGTACAGCAGTATACAAAATTTAGCTACTCTAGAGTCATAAAATAGCTACCTTACAGCTAGAAAACAGAAGGGAAATAGTAACTACCGTAAGAAATCAGGATGTTTGTAGGCTCATTACAGGTACTGTACCTTCCAGATATATTGTATGCATGTTACAGTCAGAAATTGCTAAGTTTGTAGGATAATGGCAGGCGGGTTTCGGATACTTTTTAGGATAATTGCAGGCGCGTTTCATATACTTTGTAGGAAAATTGAAGGCGCGTTTCAGATACTTTTTTGATCATTGCAGGCGCGTTTATGATACTTTATTGGATCATTGCAGGCGCGTTTCAAATACTTTGTAGGATAATGGCAGGCGCATTTCCGATTCTTTGTCGGATAATTCCAGGTGTGTTTCAGATACTTTGCAGGATCATTGTAGGTGCGTTTCATATTCTTTGTATGATATTTGCAGATGCGTTTCAGATACTTTGTAGGATAATTGCAGGCGCGTTTCAGATACTTTGTAGGATCATTGCAGGCGCGTTTCAGATACTTTGCAGGATCATTGCAGCCGCGCTTCAGATACTTTGTAGGATAATTGCAGCCGCGTTTCAAATACTTTGCAGGATCATTGCAGCCGCGCTTCAGATACTTTTTAGGATAATTGCAGGCGCGTTTCAGATACTTTTTAGGATCATTGCAGGCGCGTTTCAGATACTTTTTAGGATAATTGCAGGCGCTTGTCATATACTTTGTAGGATAATTACAGGCGCGTTTCAGACACTTTGTAGGATAATTGCAGGTGATTTTCAGATAATTTTTAGGATAATTGCAGGCGCATTTCAGATACTTTTCAGGATAATTTCAGGAGCGTTTCATATACTTTGTAGGCAAATTGCAGTCGCGTTTCAGATACTTTTCAGGATCATTATTGGCGCGTTTCAGATGCTTTGTAGGATAATTGCAGGTACTTTTCAGATATTTTTAGGATAATTGCAGGAGCATTTCATATACTTTGTAGGATAATTGCAGGCGCTTTTCATATACTTTGTAGGAAAATTGCAGGCGCTTTTCATATACTTTTCAGGATCATTGCAGGCGCGTTTCAGATACTTTTTAGGATCATTGCAGCCGCGTTTCAGATACTTCGCAGGATCAATCCAGGCGTATTTCGGATACTTTGTAGGATAATTGCAGGTGCGTTTCAGATACTTTGTAGGATCATTGCAGCCGCGTTTCAGATACTTCGCAGGATCATTGCAGATGCATTTCAGATACTCTGTAGGATAATTGCAGGCGCGATTCAGATTCTTTGCAGGATCATTGCAGGCTCTTTTCATATACTTTGTAGGATAATTGCAGGTGCGTTTCAGATACTTTGTAGGATCATGGCAGCCGCGTTTCAGATACTTCGCAGGATCATTGCAGGGGCATTTCAGATACTCTGTAGGATAATTGCAGGTGCGTTTCAGATAATTTGCAGGGTCATTGCAGCCGCGTTTCAGATTCTTTGTAGGATCATTGCAGGTGCGATTTAGATACTTTTTGGAATAATATCAAATGCGTTTCAGATACTTCGCAGGATCATTGCAGGTGCGTTTCAGATACTTCGCAGGATCATTGCAGGTGCATTTCAGATACTTTGTAGGATAATTGCAGCCGCGTTTCAAATACTTTGCAGGATCATTGCAGCCGCGTTTCAGATACTTTTAAGGACCATTACAGGCGCGTTTCAGATACTTTACTTTGTACGATAATTGCAGGTGCCTTTCAGATACTTTTTAGGATAATTTCAGGCGCGTTTCAGATACTTTTTAGGATAATTGCATGCGCGTTTCAGATACTTTTTAGGATAATTGCAGGCGCGTTTCAGATACTTTTTAGGATAATTGCAGGCGCGTTTCAGATACTTTTTAGGATAATTACAGGCGCGTTTCAGACACTTTGTAGGATAATTGCAGGTGATTTTCAGATAATTTTTAGGATAATTGCAGGCGCATTTCAGATACTTTTCAGGATAATTTCAGGAGCGTTTCATATACTTTGTAGGCAAATTGCAGTCGCGTTTCAGATACTTTTCAGGATCATTATTGGCGCGTTTCAGATGCTTTGTAGGATAATTGCAGGTACTTTTCAGATATTTTTAGGATAATTGCAGGAGCATTTCATATACTTTGTAGGATAATTGCAGGCGCTTTTCATATACTTTGTAGGAAAATTGCAGGCGCTTTTCATATACTTTTCAGGATCATTGCAGGCGCGTTTCAGATACTTTTTAGGATCATTGCAGCCGCGTTTCAGATACTTCGCAGGATCAATCCAGGCGTATTTCGGATACTTTGTAGGATAATTGCAGGTGCGTTTCAGATACTTTGTAGGATCATTGCAGCCGCGTTTCAGATACTTCGCAGGATCATTGCAGATGCATTTCAGATACTCTGTAGGATAATTGCAGGCGCGATTCAGATTCTTTGCAGGATCATTGCAGGCTCTTTTCATATACTTTGTAGGATAATTGCAGGTGCGTTTCAGATACTTTGTAGGATCATGGCAGCCGCGTTTCAGATACTTCGCAGGATCATTGCAGGGGCATTTCAGATACTCTGTAGGATAATTGCAGGTGCGTTTCAGATAATTTGCAGGGTCATTGCAGCCGCGTTTCAGATTCTTTGTAGGATCATTGCAGGTGCGATTTAGATACTTTTTGGAATAATATCAAATGCGTTTCAGATACTTCGCAGGATCATTGCAGGTGCGTTTCAGATACTTCGCAGGATCATTGCAGGTGCATTTCAGATACTTTGTAGGATAATTGCAGCCGCGTTTCAAATACTTTGCAGGATCATTGCAGCCGCGTTTCAGATACTTTTAAGGACCATTACAGGCGCGTTTCAGATACTTTACTTTGTACGATAATTGCAGGTGCCTTTCAGATACTTTTTAGGATAATTTCAGGCGCGTTTCAGATACTTTTTAGGATAATTGCATGCGCGTTTCAGATACTTTTTAGGATAATTGCAGGCGCGTTTCAGATACTTTTTAGGATAATTGCAGGCGCGTTTCAGATACTTTTTAGGATAATTACAGGCGCGTTTCAGACACTTTGTAGGATAATTGCAGGTGATTTTCAGATAATTTTTAGGATAATTGCAGGCGCATTTCAGATACTTTTTAGGATAATTGCATGCGCGTTTCAGATACTTTTTAGGATAATTGCAGGCGCGTTTCAGATACTTTTTAGGATAATTGCAGGCGCTTGTCATATACTTTGAAGGCAAATTGCAGTCGCGTTTCAGATACTTTTCAGGATCATTATTGGCGCGTTTGAAATGCTTTGTAGGATCATTGCAGGTGCTTTTCAGATAATTTTTAGGATCATTGCAGCCGAATTTCAGATACTTTGTAGGATAATTACAGGCGCGTTTCAGATACTTTGTAGGATAGTTGCAGGTACTTTTAAGATATTTTTAGGATAATTGCAGGAGCATTTCATATACTTTGTAGGATAATTGCAGGCGCTTTTCATATACTTTGTAGGAAAATTGCAGGCGCTTTTCATATACTTTTCAGGATCATTGCAGGCGCGTTTCAGATACTTTTTAGGATCAATGCAGGCGTATTTCGGATACTTTGTAGGATAATTGCAGGTGCGTTTCAGATACTTTGTAGGATAATTGCAGCCGCGTTTCAAATACTTTGCAGGATCATTGCAGCCGCGCTTCAGATACTTTTTAGGATAATTGCAGGCGCGTTTCAGATACTTTTTAGGATCATTGCAGGCGCGTTTCAGATACTTTTTAGGATAATTGCAGGCGCTTGTCATATACTTTGTAGGATAATTACAGGCGCGTTTCAGACACTTTGTAGGATAATTGCAGGTGATTTTCAGATAATTTTTAGGATAATTGCAGGCGCATTTCAGATACTTTTCAGGATAATTTCAGGAGCGTTTCATATACTTTGTAGGCAAATTGCAGTCGCGTTTCAGATACTTTTCAGGATCATTATTGGCGCGTTTCAGATGCTTTGTAGGATAATTGCAGGTACTTTTCAGATATTTTTAGGATAATTGCAGGTACTTTTCAGATATTTTTAGGATAATTGCAGGAGCATTTCATATACTTTGTAGGATAATTGCAGGCGCTTTTCATATACTTTGTAGGAAAATTGCAGGCGCTTTTCATATACTTTTCAGGATCATTGCAGGCGCGTTTCAGATACTTTTTAGGATCATTGCAGCCGCGTTTCAGATACTTCGCAGGATCAATCCAGGCGTATTTCGGATACTTTGTAGGATAATTGCAGGTGCGTTTCAGATACTTTGTAGGATCATTGCAGCCGCGTTTCAGATACTTCGCAGGATCATTGCAGATGCATTTCAGATACTCTGTAGGATAATTGCAGGCGCGATTCAGATTCTTTGCAGGATCATTGCAGGCTCTTTTCATATACTTTGTAGGATAATTGCAGGCGCGATTCAGATTCTTTGCAGGATCATTGCAGGCTCTTTTCATATACTTTGTAGGATAATTGCAGGTGCGTTTCAGATACTTTGTAGGATCATGGCAGCCGCGTTTCAGATACTTCGCAGGATCATTGCAGGAGCATTTCAGATACTCTGTAGGATAATTGCAGGTGCGTTTCAGATAATTTGCAGGGTCATTGCAGCCGCGTTTCAGATTCTTTGTAGGATCATTGCAGGTGCGATTTAGATACTTTTTGGAATAATATCAGATGCGTTTCAGATACTTCGCAGGATCATTGCAGGTGCGTTTCAGATACTTCGCAGGATCATTGCAGGTGCATTTCAGATACTTTGTAGGATAATTGCAGCCGCGTTTCAAATACTTTGCAGGATCATTGCAGCCGCGTTTCAGATACTTTTAAGGACCATTTCAGGCGCGTTTCAGATACTTTACTTTGTACGATAATTGCAGGTGCCTTTCAGATACTTTTTAGGATAATTTCAGGCGCGTTTCAGATACTTTTTAGGATAATTGCATGCGCGTTTCAGATACTTTTTAGGATAATTGCAGGCGCGTTTCAGATACTTTTTAGGATAATTGCAGGCGCGTTTCAGATACTTTTTAGGATAATTACAGGCGCGTTTCAGACACTTTGTAGGATAATTGCAGGTGATTTTCAGATAATTTTTAGGATAATTGCAGGCGCATTTCAGATACTTTTCAGGATAATTTCAGGAGCGTTTCATATACTTTGTAGGCAAATTGCAGTCGCGTTTCAGATACTTTTCAGGATCATTATTGGCGCGTTTCAGATGCTTTGTAGGATAATTGCAGGTACTTTTCAGATATTTTTAGGATAATTGCAGGAGCATTTCATATACTTTGTAGGATAATTGCAGGCGCTTTTCATATACTTTGTAGGAAAATTGCAGGCGCTTTTCATATACTTTTCAGGATCATTGCAGGCGCGTTTCAGATACTTTTTAGGATCATTGCAGCCGCGTTTCAGATACTTCGCAGGATCAATCCAGGCGTATTTCGGATACTTTGTAGGATAATTGCAGGTGCGTTTCAGATACTTTGTAGGATCATTGCAGCCGCGTTTCAGATACTTCGCAGGATCATTGCAGATGCATTTCAGATACTCTGTAGGATAATTGCAGGCGCGATTCAGATTCTTTGCAGGATCATTGCAGGCTCTTTTCATATACTTTGTAGGATAATTGCAGGTGCGTTTCAGATACTTTGTAGGATCATGGCAGCCGCGTTTCAGATACTTCGCAGGATCATTGCAGGGGCATTTCAGATACTCTGTAGGATAATTGCAGGTGCGTTTCAGATAATTTGCAGGGTCATTGCAGCCGCGTTTCAGATTCTTTGTAGGATCATTGCAGGTGCGATTTAGATACTTTTTGGAATAATATCAAATGCGTTTCAGATACTTCGCAGGATCATTGCAGGTGCGTTTCAGATACTTCGCAGGATCATTGCAGGTGCATTTCAGATACTTTGTAGGATAATTGCAGCCGCGTTTCAAATACTTTGCAGGATCATTGCAGCCGCGTTTCAGATACTTTTAAGGACCATTACAGGCGCGTTTCAGATACTTTACTTTGTACGATAATTGCAGGTGCCTTTCAGATACTTTTTAGGATAATTTCAGGCGCGTTTCAGATACTTTTTAGGATAATTGCATGCGCGTTTCAGATACTTTTTAGGATAATTGCAGGCGCGTTTCAGATACTTTTTAGGATAATTGCAGGCGCGTTTCAGATACTTTTTAGGATAATTACAGGCGCGTTTCAGACACTTTGTAGGATAATTGCAGGTGATTTTCAGATAATTTTTAGGATAATTGCAGGCGCATTTCAGATACTTTTTAGGATAATTGCATGCGCGTTTCAGATACTTTTTAGGATAATTGCAGGCGCGTTTCAGATACTTTTTAGGATAATTGCAGGCGCTTGTCATATACTTTGAAGGCAAATTGCAGTCGCGTTTCAGATACTTTTCAGGATCATTATTGGCGCGTTTGAAATGCTTTGTAGGATCATTGCAGGTGCTTTTCAGATAATTTTTAGGATCATTGCAGCCGAATTTCAGATACTTTGTAGGATAATTACAGGCGCGTTTCAGATACTTTGTAGGATAGTTGCAGGTACTTTTAAGATATTTTTAGGATAATTGCAGGAGCATTTCATATACTTTGTAGGATAATTGCAGGCGCTTTTCATATACTTTGTAGGAAAATTGCAGGCGCTTTTCATATACTTTTCAGGATCATTGCAGGCGCGTTTCAGATACTTTTTAGGATCAATGCAGGCGTATTTCGGATACTTTGTAGGATAATTGCAGGTGCGTTTCAGATACTTTGTAGGATAATTGCAGCCGCGTTTCAAATACTTTGCAGGATCATTGCAGCCGCGCTTCAGATACTTTTTAGGATAATTGCAGGCGCGTTTCAGATACTTTTTAGGATCATTGCAGGCGCGTTTCAGATACTTTTTAGGATAATTGCAGGCGCTTGTCATATACTTTGTAGGATAATTACAGGCGCGTTTCAGACACTTTGTAGGATAATTGCAGGTGATTTTCAGATAATTTTTAGGATAATTGCAGGCGCATTTCAGATACTTTTCAGGATAATTTCAGGAGCGTTTCATATACTTTGTAGGCAAATTGCAGTCGCGTTTCAGATACTTTTCAGGATCATTATTGGCGCGTTTCAGATGCTTTGTAGGATAATTGCAGGTACTTTTCAGATATTTTTAGGATAATTGCAGGTACTTTTCAGATATTTTTAGGATAATTGCAGGAGCATTTCATATACTTTGTAGGATAATTGCAGGCGCTTTTCATATACTTTGTAGGAAAATTGCAGGCGCTTTTCATATACTTTTCAGGATCATTGCAGGCGCGTTTCAGATACTTTTTAGGATCATTGCAGCCGCGTTTCAGATACTTCGCAGGATCAATCCAGGCGTATTTCGGATACTTTGTAGGATAATTGCAGGTGCGTTTCAGATACTTTGTAGGATCATTGCAGCCGCGTTTCAGATACTTCGCAGGATCATTGCAGATGCATTTCAGATACTCTGTAGGATAATTGCAGGCGCGATTCAGATTCTTTGCAGGATCATTGCAGGCTCTTTTCATATACTTTGTAGGATAATTGCAGGCGCGATTCAGATTCTTTGCAGGATCATTGCAGGCTCTTTTCATATACTTTGTAGGATAATTGCAGGTGCGTTTCAGATACTTTGTAGGATCATGGCAGCCGCGTTTCAGATACTTCGCAGGATCATTGCAGGAGCATTTCAGATACTCTGTAGGATAATTGCAGGTGCGTTTCAGATAATTTGCAGGGTCATTGCAGCCGCGTTTCAGATTCTTTGTAGGATCATTGCAGGTGCGATTTAGATACTTTTTGGAATAATATCAGATGCGTTTCAGATACTTCGCAGGATCATTGCAGGTGCGTTTCAGATACTTCGCAGGATCATTGCAGGTGCATTTCAGATACTTTGTAGGATAATTGCAGCCGCGTTTCAAATACTTTGCAGGATCATTGCAGCCGCGTTTCAGATACTTTTAAGGACCATTTCAGGCGCGTTTCAGATACTTTACTTTGTACGATAATTGCAGGTGCCTTTCAGATACTTTTTAGGATAATTTCAGGCGCGTTTCAGATACTTTTTAGGATAATTGCATGCGCGTTTCAGATACTTTTTAGGATAATTGCAGGCGCGTTTCAGATACTTTTTAGGATAATTGCAGGCGCGTTTCAGATACTTTTTAGGATAATTGCAGGCGCTTGTCATATACTTTGAAGGCAAATTGCAGTCGCGTTTCAGATACTTTTCAGGATCATTATTGGCGCGTTTGAAATGCTTTGTAGGATCATTGCAGGTGCTTTTCAGATAATTTTTAGGATCATTGCAGCCGAATTTCAGATACTTTGTAGGATAATTACAGGCGCGTTTCAGATACTTTGTAGGATAGTTGCAGGTACTTTTAAGATATTTTTAGGATAATTGCAGGAGCATTTCATATACTTTGTAGGATAATTGCAGGCGCTTTTCATATACTTTGTAGGAAAATTGCAGGCGCTTTTCATATACTTTTCAGGATCATTGCAGGCGCGTTTCAGATACTTTTTAGGATCAATGCAGGCGTATTTCGGATACTTTGTAGGATAATTGCAGGTGCGTTTCAGATACTTTGTAGGATCATTGCAGCCGCGTTTCAGATACTTCGCAGGATCATTGCAGATGCATTTCAGATACTCTGTAGGATATTTGCAGGCGCGATTCAGATTCTTTGCAGGATCATTGCAGGCTCTTTTCATATAATTTGTAGGATAATTGCAGGTGCGTTTCAGATACTTTGTAGGATCATGGCAGCCGCGTTTCAGATACTTCGCAGGATCATTGCAGGAGCATTTCAGATACTCTGTAGGATAGTTGCAGGTGCGTTTCAGATAATTTGCAGGGTCATTGCAGCCGCGTTTCAGATTCTTTGTAGGATCATTGCAGGTGCGATTTAGATACTTTTTGGAATAATATCAGATGCGTTTCAGATACTTCGCAGGATCATTGCAGGTGCGTTTCAGATACTTCGCAGGATCATTGCAGGTGCATTTCAGATACTTTGTAGGATAATTGCAGGTGCATTTCAGATTCTTTGCAGGATCATTGCAGGCGCGTTTCAGATGCTTTGCAGGGTCATTGCGGGTTTCCTATCAATTATTGTGAATCAGTCGCCTTATATACCCTAAATTTCTAAAAAATTTTAGTTCAAACGTCAACAATAGCTATGTTTAAAATTATTTTAGGAATAAAGTTCCTTAAAACGATTTAACAAGAATTAAGGTAAATTAATGACGATTAAATTAATAAATATCAATTATATTTTTTTTTAATATTTAAAAATAGCCTCTAAATTGCGTCTCGACTTGGAGAGGTTTATTTTGGATTCCCAACTTGTACTCATCCCTTACAAAAATATTAAGCTGTAATTTATCTGAATACACGCTTTTCTGACTTGCTAAAGTAATATCTGAGATGGTCCAACTGTTTAGGTACAAGTTCTTACCACATCTAGCTAAAAAGGTCTTTTCGTCTATCTAACATCCACAACATACACACTCACAGAACATAATCGAAAAAGTCTTTAAAACTTGTAGCTAAAAACCGATAACAACTGAAGGGAAGGGTCCCGACAGGCTTGTTTTACGTCTATTCGCAACCAGGAAAACTGCTGTAGCCTTATATGATAGCGCTAAAGTACTTTGGTTCGCAATTTCCTTCACCAGGAAAACTGTTGTAGCCTTATATGATAGCGCTAAAGTACTTTGGTTCGCAATTTCCTTCACATTTCGAGCGCCATGGTGATAGTAGATCTTGTCTTAATCGGTGAAGTTGGACTGCAAAACCGAGTGTATTCAATTCTCGAGTCATTCTCGAACTAGCTCTCAGTAAGTCTCTAGCATTACGAAGTATAGGCAGTGTCATACTTATTGAAATATATCTGATAAACTTTTGATAACTGTATATACAATACTGGCCCTTTTATGACCAAAAATGTTTCAATTTTCTATCTTTTATGGTGGTTTAAATATTTTTAGGATCGAGACGTGACAGTATTAGATCAAAAGATCTTATTGAGATGAATGAGTAAAGCTTTTTTAAGATGCCTTTTTAGGCCTAACCAATTGTTTATTCAAAGTTTAGGAAAATAAAAGCAGTAATATTAATACCTAACAGAAGCAGATAAAAATTTATGGAGCGTTCGAAGTTGACTTCCCGTACAAAAATTTTAAGCTGTAATTCATCTGCATACGCGCTTTTTTATCGCTACCACGCTGTAACCATTAAGGCTACATTTCTGCAGCTCAAAAAACGGGAAAATTTCACAGCAATTCTAGAACTGTAAATTGACTGCCGTTTCTACATTTTCTGTTTGTTAACTGTTAACTGTCTAGCCTGGCAGAAATATGCAGCGCAATTCTGCAAACGCTATGCAAAAGTAGAAATACCAGCTGTTAGTTTAAAACTGTAATTTGACCGTTTTTATAGATATGTTACAGGTCTGCAAAAGTGATAGAAAAGTAGAAATACAGCTGCTAATTTAAAACTGCAATTTGACCACATTTATAGACATGTTACAGGTCTGCAAAAGTGATGGAAAAGTAGAAATGCAACTGCTAATTTAGAACTTCAATTTGACCATTTTTATAGACATGTTACAGGTCTGCAAAAGTGATAGAAAAGTAGAAATCCAGCTGCTAATTTAAAACTGCAATTCTACCACATTTATAGACATGTTACAGATCTGCAAAAGTGATGGAAAAGTAGAAATGCAGCTGCCAATTTAGAACTGTAATTTGACCATTTTATAGACATGTTACAGGTCTGCAAAAGTGATAGAAAAGTAGAAATCCAGCTGCTAATTTAAAACTGCAATTTGACTACATTTAAAGACATGTTACAGGTCTGCAAAAGTGATGGAACAGTAGAAATACAGCTGCCAACTTAAAACTTTAATTTGACCTAAATTGACCATTTTTATAGACATGTTACAGGTCTGCAAAAGTGATGGAAAAGTAGAAATTCAGCTACCAACTTAAAACTGTAATTTATTTAACCACATTTAGAGAGATATTGCAGGTATTCAAAAGTAGGAAATTCTACTTTTGAATACCTGCAATATGTCTATGAATGTGGAATAGTTACAGTTTTAAATAGGCAGCTGGATTTCTACTTTTCCATCACTTTTTCAGACTTGTAACATGTCTATAAATATGGTCAAATTACAGTTTTAAATTGGCAGCAGGGTTTCTACTTTTCCATCACTTTTTCAGACTTGTAACATGTCTATACATGTAGTCAAATTACAGTTTTAAACTAGCATCTGGTATTTCTACTTTTCTATCACTTTTGCACACCTGTAACATGTCTATAAAAATGGTCAAATTACAGTTTTAAATTGGCAGCTGGATTTCTACTTTTCCATCACTTTTGCAGATCTGTAACATGTCTATAACTGTGGTCAAATTACAGTTTTAAACTAGCAGCTGGTATTTCTACTTTTTCATCACTTTTGCAAACCTGTAACATGTCTATAAATATAGTCCTATTGCAGTTTTAAATTGGCAGCTGGATTTCTACTTTTCCATCACTTTTGCAGATCTGTAACATGTCTATAACTGTGGTCAAATTACAGTTTTAAACTAGCAGCTGGTATTTCTACTTTTTCATCACTTTTGCAAACCTGTAACATGTCTATAAATATAGTCAAATTGCAGTTTTAAATTGGCAGCTGGATTTTTACTTTTCCATCACTTTTGAAGATCTGTAACATGTCTATAACTGTGGTCAAATTACAGTTTTAAACTAGCAGCTATTATTTCTACTTTTGCATCGCGTTTGCAGAATCGCGCTGCATATTTCTGCCAGTACAGACAATTAACAGATAATAAACAGAAAATGTAGAAACGGCAGACAATTTGCAGTTCTGGAATTGTTGTTAAATTTTCGCGTTTTTTGAGCTGCAGAAAATGTAGCCTTAATGTATACCTATTACAGCGTGGTAGCGATAAAAAAGCGCGTATGCAGATGAATTACAGCCTAAAGTTTTTGTACGGGTCATGAACAAAATCCCGAAATCTTCTTCGAAATCTGAAAATAGCGTTCAAAATCTGAATATCTCCTTTAAAATACCGAAATATTTAAATCTTGGACTAGATTTCCAGATTTCTAAAATCTCAGTCAGAATCTCAAAATCTTTGTCAGAATCCTGAAATCTCAAAATCCCCTACACTAAAATGCCGAACGTCCGACCCCTCGGTCTATTATTTTTCTGTCATGTAGGGTCAAGAATGTAGGACATAATCCCCCAGTTACAATCCCCCCATTAGAGCCAAAAAGAACATAATCCCCTGCCATATGGGACAAAATCTCCCGGACCATATCCCCCAAATGGATGTCAATGACAAAACACCCCCACCCACATGACAAACACCCCCAACCACAGGATAAATTCCCCAAAATGTGTTTACGACAAAATACCCCAATGCACGGTTTAAATCGATATGTATGTTTATAAGAAAAGAAAACATAAATGCATGTTTAAAACATTTTAAACCCCCTGCAAGTTGGTAAAATAAACTTTCCAAAAGTTAGAAATTTCATGTATATACCGCCGTTGAGTCCACTACGCGACTGATAATTTAAATTTTAAACAACCGCTATAGCATTTACAATTCTCATACCAGGATAGAAAAATTATTCGATAAAGCTTATTTTATAAGTAAATAAATGTGAACAGCAATTTTGAGGAAAAGGCAAAATTATTAATTGGAAAGCCAATGAAGATAAACAACAATATTTTGGAAAAGGCAAAACATTGTCACATTATTTCCAAAATCTAACTCTAACCAAACCGAAAAAACCCAACCCATACCCAACTTGACCTGACCTAATACTATTGAGTTTAAATAATCAACTTTAACCTAACCTAATTATCCATATCTGACCTGGTTCTATTTGAGTTCATATAATAAATAACTACCGTTTTTCGCATCCCTGTTTTTCTGATCTTCAGAGAACTGCTGTTACGATACGCCGCGGTTACGAGAACCGCTGTATCGGTAACTGCTGTAAAGGGTAAACTGCCATTCCGGAAATCCACTATTTAGGGAACCGCTGTTATGAGGACCGCTATTATGAAACCCGCTCATACGGGAACCGCTCATGTGAGGGCTTCCCACATATACTCAATATTATGTTGAAATTCACTAATATTCCAGAGCCTTAAGCTATAAAATAGCGAAAGAACGTTTATTACTTGAAAGGCATGTCTGAATGATCCAGTCACTTCAGGATCTATCATGTCAACGTTGAAGTCATATCCAAGGACGCAAGATACTTTCTCCATGTATATCTATTTGTTAAAAAATAATTTTCTTCAGATATTTAAAAAAAAACATTCATTGTTACTTACCCAATCGGTGTAACCTTCGTCACCTCCTTGCCTAACATAAAGACAGATCCTCTGAAATTTGGTTTTTCCGTTAGAAGACATATCCCTGGTACATGTGTTGGCTAAATTTTCAAATGTCTGTTACGTAAAAATAGGGCTCATAAATATCATTGTATTTGTGAGGACAAGAATGTTCTAGAGTTCGAGTGTAAATTAGGGCTTCGAAGAGCAGAGTTTGATTCTATAGCGGTAACACGAGAGGCCCTTTCCACGCATGGCCATAAATGCACACCCATAGTACCCCGGTTTTTGGATGGAAATAAGTTTGAAGTGCATACCACCTAGTATAGCAACAAGAACTTCAATTTTCACTCGCGTTCGCTATAACATTATTTCCGCCGAGAGGTGGCTGCACACTGATCCCCAACCAGAAAAAGCATAGCTCTTTTCGTAATTTTATGCACGCATGCTCAGAATAACTCTGGGGGCCAGTTAAGCAGACTACGCTTTGAACTTGCGTTGAAAATGGAAGGGACCGAAACTAAGCTCCGGATTTTTGATCCGGTATATAGTAAATTAAAGGTTGTTGAACTCAAAGATATTCTAAAAAGGAAAAATATTCCATATAAAACTAACTGGCGAAAACAAGCTCTCGTTGAGGCACTCTGTAAGCATGAAAGTGAAAATACCCCTCAATACGACCAAGGCTTAGGATCATCAATTCAAGTCGCAAAAGAATCATCAAAGCTCAAATGCATCGATAATATTCAACAACAGCGTTTGCAAATTACAAAACCAACAAATAAGTCAGATGCGTACAACCGAGTATTAAGTTTTGGTTCCTCATCATCCACGCATCATGATTTTATTTTGGAAAAGAAAAATCCTGAAGTGCTTCCGTATTATCGGACACAGTTTAAATTACCCGACCCGGTGGAAATACCACCATGTTGTTGGTCAAAAGACCTGTACCTCATTCCAGATCTAAGTTTCGCTAACATTTACGATTACTTCGTGCGCGCCAAAGTTTTTATTGATGGGAAAGATAGAAACGATCGTAAAGGCATGGAAAGAGCTGTAGCTCATAAAAGAGCTGGGGATATTCACAAGGAACTCTTAGTAGCTCAAGTAAGAATAAATTATTAACTTTAGATAAGTTTGAATTAATTTTAATACTTCAACAGATTACCGATTCCCTGACATATGTAACATCACGCTGTTTTGCGTCAGCGAGAAACTTAGACTATGCTGTAGTTGTGTGCCTCAAGAGCACTGGGAAGGTGTGCGCTGGAGCCTGCGAATGCGCGAGGGGATTATCTGGATCATGCAGTCACATAGGTGCTCTTCTTTTATGCATAGAAGCCTTTGCCGAGTTTAGATGCAAATCTGGAGATAATGTAGGCACTTCACGAGAATGTGGATGGAACAAACCCAGAGGGAAAAATATTATCGCGTCTGAGTTGAAACCACAAATGTTTAAAAAACCAAAATTAATTTGTGAAGATGAAAATTTGACTGACGCTGTCAAAGAGGACAAACCTTTTGACTTTGACCCGAGACTTAAAATACATAGAAAATCTGATTTTATCGATTTAGCCAGGTCTGTTAATGAATTAGTACAAATTTACCCAGAAACAGGTCTTAGACACTTATGGGATATTGATACGTTACAACCAGAAGTACCCGAGGTCGCAATTGAGGTAGAAGTTTCTTCCAGTCTAGACGCAGTGAACCTAGTCCCTAGTCAGAGGCTACTTGGAAGTAGAGAATCTTTGTCAATACACGATAGTTCAGAATATGCAATGCCCCATAGTAAAACAGTAACTCTAGCAGATTTACCAACTAATGATAAATTTGAAACGCTACTTATTAGAAAACCTGCTATGGTACAATCTAAAATAGAGATACCTACTGACCAATTTGAAAGAGAATCACTAAGCTTAATTTTACCAATAAGATCTGAAATTAAAAATATTTCAGACGAAGCAGCGTTATCTTACATACAAAATAAAAGCACTAGCACGGATCTTGTTAGGTGCATTGAAGCTAATACTGTATCTCAGTCAAAATGTAAATTATGGATTGATTTGAAACCTGGTAGAATAACGAGTTCTATCTTCGGATTAGTATACAAAGCAAAATGTAAAAGTTTACCCAAATCTATCATTGCTAAAATACTCAACCCAAACCAACTAAGTAAATATAGCAAACTACCCAAAGCGATCCAGAGGGGCATTGATTTAGAACCATTAGCGGTAGAAAGGTACATTGATCTCACTAGTTTTGTCGTTGAAAAATCTGGCCTTACTTTGCACACGCGATATAGCTTTCTAGGTGCTAGTGGGGATGGTATCATAACTGATCCAAATATTGTCTCCAAAGGTGTCCTTGAAATTAAGTGCCCTTCTTCACTGAGAAATAATGATATTAGCAATATGCCTGTTGGTGAGATAGTGAATAAATACAAAGACTTTTGTATTGGTAAAGTAGGTGACCAATACAAATTAAAGAGAAACTCCTCATACTATTATCAAGTGATGGGTGAAATGGCAATCAAAAAATTGACATGGGCAGATTTTGTAATCTTTACTGGAACCAAAGAATGTAGTTATGTTTATATTGAAAGAATAGAGTTTGACCAAGATTTTTGGCAGGATATCGAAGAAAAGCTTGTCCAGTTTTACAAGCAATACATTGTACCTTACGTAATTTAGTTCCTAAAACATTTGTGATGTAGTTATGTAGTCATGGTAATGTTGTTATGTTAAACAATGAACACTGTTTTAATTCCCTTCAGGGGATAGTATTTAAAAATTTCTTTTTATTTAAATGTGTAAGAAATTCATAAAAATACAACTATTTTCCGACTACTGGCTTATTAATGTTGGTTAAATTTGAACAAACACTAAATATTTGACTAATTATTTTAATTTGTGATATGGGAAACACCCCATCTAGAATGTGAAAGTTTTTTATCCTACCAATTGCCCTCTCTACATGAATTCGTAATTCAGCGATCCTCCTGGTTTCAACTACTTCTTCCTCGGTAAACTGTGCCTTACTTTTAAGGAAAGGTGGTATGTTCAAGGTGCACTGTTTCGGCGCCAACAAATCTTGTATGGTAAATCCTTTGTCGGCCATGACATTTGAATTTGATGGTATAAGGTCAATGATACCACTTTTTTCAACCATGTATTTGTCAGAAGCTCGACCACCCCATGGTTTTGAAACATATGATATTACACCACCCGGAGTGATTCCGATAAGGAACTTGGCCGTATTATGATGTTTGTAAGAGGAATATGTTGTATTCTGAGTAAGCATATCTTTAGATCTTTCTATAAATACTTCAGTAGCATCAAGGATCAACATTGTGTCAGGGTATTTTTTGAATTTTTCTGGCATGTACTTGTTTACCAATTCTTTAGACGGGTAAGGACACAGCGCCTGTAGTTCCTTGTCTAATAAACAAATCCAGGTTGTAAAAATTTCAGAAAATGTAGATATACTAATGTCAAATCTGTCTGCTATGTCTTGCGTTAGCAGTCCCAGCTTTAGCCTCATAAGAACGGCGAAAAACTCATTGATAAGCGATAGTTTGTGATATCCCACATTTTTTTCTTTCTCCGTCAGCCGATTTTGAGGCTCGATAGTAAGTCATACACTCAGCTTTTCTTCTTAAGAAACTGAAATAAATGATGGCATAATTATATATCCTTCAACTTAACTTCTGGAAGCTTCTAAAAATTTACGAATTTCATGCTCAAGAACGTCAAGATAAAGAATTTAAAGTCTTACTTAAAAAGCCACATAAACGTAGCAAATGTAGGCAGTCCAGTGTAAAATTTGGTAACACTATCATCGTGTTGAATTTTTTCGAAAGACCACGTTTTCTTACGAATAACATCTTTGTACTCCTCAATTTGTAGCTTTAGCTTAGCATTTTCTTCGAGCAGATGATCGCTCATTGTTTGTGTACCAAAACCTTTTGAACAAGTAAAATATTTGTCATTACTTGGTAGATTGATATAATTTTAAATCATACTTCTAGTGGTTTTACTCTGCTTGGGTTTTGATGGGTTTCCATCAGTATAATCATGAAAAGATAATGATGACTGAATTGAATAATTATACCAATTCTTTTCCCATTGGTCTTCGTCTGACTTCCTCTAAAGTTGAATTCATTAACATGTATTGGGAAACTTTAAAATTACAGGTTTTACCTTCTTGGCATTCCGGCGTACTTGCCTCTCTTCTCGTGACAAATTCAATGGAAACACTTCTTCCGCAAATGAACTTGGTTCAGTTTCATTAATTTCTTCCGCGATTAATGAAGAACGTTCTTTTTCGATTGGCAATGGTTTTGAAATGATAGTTTCAATCACAGTGGGTTTCATATACAACGTAGGCACCCAGTCCACGTCGTCTTTATCCCACCCAGGGTAGCCGCTAACAAAATGCTTACTACAGATTTTATCATCTCGTCCAACCTTCCAGTTTTGTCTATTTATTATTTTCTCCCATAGTTTTCGTCTTTTAACTGGAATTCTATGAAATTTTGTCTTTTCTATTTTGGATTTCGAAGAGTGACTCTTACAACCAACAACACAGCAAGAAGGCATGATTATTGTTCACTGGCTCGCAAAGGCTTAACTTTTTAACTCAATATTAAAAGCCAAGAATAGAAATTTTAGAAAAACTACATAAAAAATTATTTTTTTATAAACTTTAATTATTATAATTTAAAAATCTACTTATTTGTATATTTTTAACTCTCTTACAAATCACCAAACAAATTGAAGTTGGGATTTAATGCATTTTTTCCATAGACTACAAGGGTAGTCTGCATAACTGGCCCCCAGGAGCTTCTAGCGCATGCGCGAGTTGTTTTTCCCCCTTTTTGGCCCTTTGGATGCGAAAAGAGCTATTATGGGATTTTTAAATTCTAGGAGAGCGATAGCTCTCTTAGATAAGACTTCATACTGCTCTTAATGTATAAGGAGGGTTTTTTGATTGGATGTAGCCTAGTTTTTATTGCATTGCATTAATTCTTTCGAAAAAGTTCCACAGAACTACAATTCCGGCAGAGCGATAGCTCTCTTAGATAAGACTTCATACTGCTCTTAATGTATAAGGAGGGTTTTTTGATTGGATGTAGTTTTTATTGCATTGCATTAATTCTTTCGAAAAAGTTCCACAGAACTAGAGCTAGATTACCGATGGCCCGTAATTGAGCTAGATTACCGATGGCCCGTAATTGAGCTAGATTACCGATGGCCCGTAATTAAGCTAGATTACCGATGACCCGTAATTAAGCTAGATTACCGATGACAGGTAATTAAGCTTGATTAGCGATGACAGGTAATTAAGCTAGAATACCGATGACAGGTAATTAAGCTAGAATACCGATGAAGTGTAATTAAGCTAGATTACCGATGAAAGGTAATTAAGCTAGATTACCGATGAAAGATAATTAAGCTAGATTACCGATGAAAGATAATTAAGCTAGATTACCGATAGCAGGTAATTAAGCTAGATTACCGATGGCCGGTAATTAAGCTAGATTACCGATGACAGGTAATTAAGCTAGATTACCTGTTGTTGTTTGACGCAAGAACGACTCTGGGTTTAACTGGTTATAAACTCTTTATTAAGTTAATTAAAACATTTAAGTTAATTTCCGGGAACGCTACTAACAACTGATATCTGAGAACGGGTCTCGTACATAATCCCCCTGGACATAATCCCCCCGGACAAAATCCCCCTATTTTGGATTTGCCAAGACTTTTTCCCCCCGATTTTAGACGTGTTTGTACAAAATCCCCCCAGAGAAAACGTCCAGGACAAAATCCCCCAAAAGGAAAACTGTTCAACAAAATCCTACCGAAAGGATCATTTTATTGAAAATCCCCCAGATAATAGGCATTTAGAAGTAAAGGTAAACGGAAGCCCAAATCCAAAGATTATCTTTAATAATAATGCAAAAGTATAATTCACAAGAGTGAAAGGTATTGCAAACAATGTTCCTAAACCAAAAGAAGTAAACTACTGATTTTGTTTTAACTTATTTCCAAAATTCCAATATTTTGGAAAAGGCGGCATTTTATGGTTAGTCAGCAATATTTTGGAAAAGGCGGAAATTTATGGTTAGTCAGCGATATTTTGGAAAAGGCGGAAATTTATGGTTAGTCAGCAATATTTTGGAAAAGGGGGAAATTTATGGTTAGTCAGCGATATTTTGGAAAAGGCGGAAATTTATGGTTAGTCAGCAATATTTTGGAAAAGGGGGAAATTTATGGTTAGTCAGCGATATTTTGGAAAAGGCGGAAATTTGTGGTTAGTCAAAAATATTTAGGAAAAGGCGGAAATTTATGGTTAGTCAGCAATATTTTGGAAAAGGGGGAAATTTATGGTTAGTCAGCGATATTTTGGAAAAGGCGGAAATTTGTGGTTAGTCAAAAATATTTTGGAAAAGGCGGCAATTTATGGTTAGTCAGCGATATTCTGGAAAAGGCGGCAATTTATGGTTAGTCAGCAATACTTTGGAAAAGGGGGAAATTTATGGTTAGTCAGCGATATTTTGGAAAAGGCGGAAATTCGTGGTTAGTCAAAAATATTTTGGAAAAGGCGGCAATTTATGGTTAGTCGGCAATATTTTGGAAAAGGCGGAAATTTATGGTTATCAGCAGTATTTTGGAAAAGGCGGAAATTTATGGTTATCAGCAGTATTTTGGAAAAGGCGGAAATTTATGGTTAGTCAGCGATATTTTGGAAAAGGCAGAAATTTATGGTTAGTCAGCAATGTTTTGGAAAAGGCGGAAATTTATGGTTATCAGCAGTATTTTGGAAAAAGCGGAAATTTATGGTTAGTCAGCGATATTTTGGAAAAGGAGGAAATTTATGGTTAGTCAGCGATATTTTGGAAAAGGCGGAAATTTATGGTTAGTCAGCGATATTTTGGAAAAGGCAGAAATTTATGGTTAGCAATATTTTGGAAAAGGCGGAAATTTATGGTTAGTCAGCGATATTTTGGAAAAGGCGGAAATTTATGGTTAGTCAGCAATATTTTGGAAAAGGCGAAAATTTATGGTTAGTCGGCAATTCATACTATTTTCTCCATCATTGGTTCCGCTTTTCCTCGTAGGGGGAATACTACTATTTTTACTACTATCCTACTAAAAATATTTCCACTGTGGAAAACGACCTCTAAAATAGGAATGACCCCTGAAGGGTTCGTCTCCAAGGTGGGGATTTCGTTCCGTAAGCGGGGGATTTTGTCTCCAATTTGGGAGGGATTTTGTCTCCAGTTTGGGGGGATTTTGTCTGCAAATGGGGGGATTTTGTCTTATGCCCATTTGGACGGGGGGAAATTTTTGGGGGGATTATGTCCAGGGGGATTATGGGAGTCACCCATCTGAGAACAGATAACTGGGAACTGATCAACTGTGAACTGACTTTGAGAACTGACAACGTTATCGGAATGTTATCCGGTTATTCTACAGGGCCGGTAGGCCCTTGTAGATATGACATGACACCCTTCCGTAATGTTAAAGAAAAAGTCACACCTTTTAGGGTTAGCGTCCCATAGAAAAAGCATTAAAAAATTTTCGGTTTTTTAACGAAATGGTCATAGGTCATACGGGAAAAGTATAGCGAAGTTAGTTTTCGCAATACTTCTAAATTAACAAGCATTTATTAAATGGGAAACTTACGTGTTTCGATTTTTAATTAATGAATTCTAATTTTTGTAATTTAACTAATTAAGATAGTACGTCAAAAAATTACTTTTGGGCCAGAAGTCAGCCTAACCTTATAGCACGCTTAAACCTAATTCTACATTTCGTTCTCGTTGACAACTAGAAGGGCCTAGGTTTGTGGGTGCTAACAAGTTACGTTGACATATTTCAAATGTTGGCTTTCTTGCTGATTTTCCTAATTTCTTAGCAGTGGACGCTAACAAATTACTTTGGTATTTCAACCGAGCTTGAGCACCTTTATATGTATTTTCTAATTAACTGTAGCACCCTTAATAAGAAATACGTCGTTATCAGGTCGAATTTTCGTCTAGAAAAGTAATTCAGGTAAATAATTACAGTTAACAGAGGTTTTTATATCATTTAAAGTAAGGTTTTGAACGTTCTTTACGGCCAAGGCTTAAGTTGTATAGACTAATAGCACCCCATCTTATTTCCCCATAGAGCTTAATACAGTCGAAGGCAGAGGGCTGCCATTACCCTATTTTAGTTACTCTTTAAAGATTATTAAAAAGGCTGATTTCCAGCTCTCATTTGTTTTGGAATCCTGTGTATAGTCTGCTCAATTTTATGCTAGAAACATAGCCTAACCGGGTTAACACTAGGCTTTTTATGCTGTATTTACCGTGTGCGCTTCCAATAAATGGCATACCTATTCAAATTATTAACGTTTTGAAATAAAGATAATGCTTTTCACCCTGTGAAAAGATCGAAAACTTCAAAATACTACTCGTAAGATGACAAAAAGTTTAATATGTTTTCCCTACTGCAGAGTCGTGATGTTTACGTTAGCGCAGCTTAACTATTTGTTACCAACAGTGGATTTTGTTAATTCATAAATATAAGTAACAGTGGTGCTGATTAATCCAGGAGGACAGTGTCGTTATGTAATTTAATTAGTCAAATAATTTCCATGTTTACATCAGCGCAGATTTTTCCAACGTAACCACGTCAGCAACGGAGGGTTACGTTGTTGGCTATCTCCACAGTTCACATTTATTTGTCTAAATTGCTATGAATTGTTTAGGTATTTAATTTAATTACTGTTATTGAAGCCAAAGTTGCTAAACTATAGAATCACATCATTCATTAACATATGTTATAGATGATTTTTATGTTACCGCAAATTTAGCACGTGGTATGATAAAAGTTTAACACATTGTGTTGGCAAGAATGAAAAACTCTTCTAAACTTTACAATTAAGGTGATTTGAAACTCATTTTATAAGCTAAATCAACACTGCCAAACCTCAATCCTTCATTAATTTCAACTTAATTATGTATAATTAACGTTAATTTAAACATGAAATATACATATTTGGATGAGAACTCGAGTAACTTTGAAATAAAATACTTAATTAAGATTAATACTGCACAAGCTGTTAGTATAGCCCCATGTTTTCTATCTCATACTTAGTTAATTTAAATTATCTTTAAAGTACATTAATAGGCGCGAAATTTGAAAGTTTAAGGTAAAATAAGAGTCAAAACCCACTAAAAATTGCAATTAAGGTTAAGTATATATTGAAAGTCATTTATAACCTAAATGTACACTGCCGAAATACAATCTTACGTTAATTTTAAATCAATTAAATATAATTAACGTGAAATTAAACCAAAAATATTCATTTTTTGGATTAAAAGCTCAAATAACTTTTAAATAAACTGTTTAATTAAGATTAAAACTACCCAAGCCGTTGGTAAATCCCAATGTTTTCTATTTCACACTTCAGTTAATTTCAACTATGTTTAAAGTACATTAATTGGCGCGAAATTCAAAAGTTTAGGGTAAAATAATGACTGTGGCAAAAATGTTAAACTGCACAAAATATTCCAATTAGGGTAAAAAATTCCAATAAATTATACTTTTAAGCTTAATCCACTCTCCCGAACTGCGCTCAAATTAAGATTAAAACAACGCAAGTTTTTCGCACAGCCACAGATGTTTCCTATTTCGCTTTCGAATTAATTTAATTCATCATTAAAATACATCAAAAGCGCATACATATTTTAGAGTAATTGCTATTAAAGTTAATATTTCATTGAAACTTGTATTATAAACTAAATCCACACTAGATAAACCGTTAAATTAAACTTAATCAAGTATAATTAATGTGAAATTAACCCAAAACACGAATGTTTTTGGTAAATTCATGGATACCTTATAATTAAACTAACAAATTATAATAAAAACTACACTTATCTTTCACTTAGCCTCCATTTTCCTGTTTAATTCTTACACTTAAAAAATTTAAAATCATTTTTCCCATATTGAAAAGAGAGCCATTGAAAAGGCGCGAAATTTAAAAGTGTTTTGGGGGGAGGGGGCGGGGGTACAGTTTGTGTGCCTTTTTAACAGGAGTATTGTTACAATTGTAACACTACAGACCTTGTATTTCTAATGGAACCGGCAATACCGCAACGCTGAGCCGAAAAACCAGGATGGTAATTGTTTGGACCTATCGGGTGAGGACATTGGAGCACCAAAAACATACCGCGGTGTCACTTGTTGAACGTTAAAGCGACCTTCATCACTTTAAATCCCATGACCTGCTCAATCTGGCAATCTTTGAAAACTCAACTATGAGGTACTTCCGGTCCCTTTTGATATACAGGGTCTTCAGTGTAGGAGCTAAGTAGTAGAATTACAGTAGTTAGTCTCGTTTCCTAGCAAAATGCCAACCTGTTCTAACCAGGACAAATTGGACAGGATGTTTATTTTGGGTGAAGGTCGCAGTAACGTTCAACTAAAGGCAGTGCTTTATGCCGAACGGTTTCCACACCGACAACATCCGGTGCGAAGCACCTTTTCCGACATTGGCGAGCACCTTCGTGATTTCGGTAGTGCAAGATCATGAACGTAGAAGAGACTGTATAGTCTGTAATGAGGATATAGATTTTGACATCGTAGCACGTTTTGAAGCCAATTCATGCTAATAGTAGAGCGGTGGAACAAGAAGTTGCACTAAGCCATTCTACTGTTTGTGCCAGTTTACAAGGGAATCATTACTGGCATTATCATACCCCCTACATCAAGCCTTAACGGACGAGGATTTCCCAAGACGGCAATACCATTAGTCTTACCATGCGTCATGAGTTTACTGCTTGCAAATGTATTGCAAGACATGGACAGTCGTCTGGAAGATTGCCTAAACCACAATGGTAGAAACGTCGAATATTTACGTTGAGGTGTTTACCAAACAGTTAAGAGGTTGCAATTTGAGGCCCACGTTCTAAGACTAATCGTAGGACAGTGCTTTAAAATATTTTGTTGCATTCTCCAGTATTCTTTTTGTACCTTGTCACTCGTTGTCACTTGCATACAATAAAACATGAATTCTAAACATTTATTTACACCCTGTATAATTTAGTATGACATCACCCGTTGGCAGTATTGGGGGTTGTACATAAAGGAAGCTGTTGGTCTGATCTCGACACCACTGTATACGTATACAGTGTACGAAACAAATAGTTTTCTTCCATATTTCAAATACCGTCGTTTTTAAGCTTCTTTCATAAATAAAGTGCAACATTATATGCTTATCGAAATCAATGTTATTGGATATAAGTTAAATGTAATTAACGATACTGAAGTACTTCTTTAAGCAATTAGAAATAGATCAACCCCAAATGTATGACGGTAAAGCAAACATAATTATTCAAAATTTAATTACATTAAGACTGAAGTAACAGATATTATAAAAAAACGTCTTGGTTTGGACCAAGGCCGAAAAAACAAACGATATGTGTGAGGTTTATCAATTGGCTGAAGTTTCAGATATTGCAATTTTTTTAGTTATTTTTATCCATTTAATCCTTAATCAATATTAAATTCAATCAACTGATTTTACTGTTAATCGATCTATTCCCTCTAAATTAATTGAAAAAATTACATATCTACGCTTTTTCAAGAACAATTACATTTTCCGAAAACATTTTATCATGAAATTAATTATTTTGAAGGGATTTCGTGTAAGCACTTGACGGACATAGTTTTAATTGTTGCTGGCTTGACAAATTTTCAAGTTTGCATCAAAAAAAAAAACTTAAAGTGTTAGCGACATAATTTTCGTCACCCACAAACTTATAATGCTAAAAAAATCCTTGAAAAATCTAGTTTATTATGATATGTTTACTTTTGTATTTGGTTTCGTAGAAATTAGTAAAATTGCAATCAAAGTTTAGTGTTTGGAAAAGGCCTAGTTAAAATTTTGTTTCGCTTGATGACGTAGTAAGGAGAAACTTTCACTCTTGATGTCGCTCACGTGACGCCTATAAGTGTCTCAGCGCCGCGTTAAGCCTATTTTATTCAGATTCGCGCGGCATTGGTATACTCGGGAGTCTCGGGCGCGCGCGCTTGGCTTTTCCGCGAGATGCCGTGAGTGACGTAGCAAGGAGAAAACCCGCCAAAAATCTTCTCCGCAAATTTGCTTTTGCCCCCCAAATTTCAAGTTTTCAAAGTGTTTTTTCTGTGTTTTCCTTCATATTTAAATATTAATCAAGCATATATTTGGAATCAGAAGAGTTTATACTCTCAAAAAAGTAAGGTTTTCTTTAGATTTGAGATAATTTTTAAATTACGTCGCTATTCCTTTAAATCGGTAAGTTGCTAAGAAGACTGATGTTAAAAAAAATATGATAATTTAAATTTATTTTGTCCAGACTAGTTAATAAACGAATGCCGTATACTTAAGACAAAGCAACATCGTTTATCCTGTGTGGTTTTTGTTAGTAAGTAGCTATCTGTAGCACTGGAAAAATATGATATCGGTATAAATATAACCAAAGGTATAGGTAAAGATTACATAAAAAGAAATACGTTTCAGTACCAATGGCTTTTGTATTCATTTCCATTCATTACCAGTTAAACGAAGAAGGTCACACTTAACTTAACCCCCCGCCCCAAGAAAGTATAAAGTACGAAGATGAAAATTGCAGTGCAACCTTTCTTTCACAGTCGCGACATTAGAAATGTAGCATTTCGATATACGAAATTAAATGTATGAATTCGTGCAACACCCTGGTTTGGCATCCACTATTAAATATTTACATCTTCCTTTCGAATTATGTCAAAGTTCGCTTGGCCTTTTTAGACACAGTATTTCAAATATTCAATATTAAATCCCTCAACACGTACTCCCTTCAAAATAATTAATTTCATGATAAAATGTTTTCGGAAAATGTAATTGTTCTTGAAAAAGCGTAGATATGTAATTTTTTCAATTAATTTAGAGGGAATAGATCGATTAACAGTAAAATCAGTTGATTGAATTTAATATTGATTAAGGATTAAATGGATAAAAATAACTAAAAAAATTGCAATATCTGAAACTTCAGCCAATTGATAAACCTCACACATATCGTTTGTTTTTTCGGCCTTGGTCCAAACCAAGACGTTTTTTTATAATATAGTTAAGGCATCGCGATTAAAAATAAAGATTACAAGAATGACCGCGATGCATAAAAAACACAAGTGTAGAAAATATAATCTGGATATAGATAAAAAACAACCGGTATTATCTCTAATTTACAACAGTCCCTCTTAATATCGGTGGTTTCAATCTTCTATCCAGGGGGTGGTCATTCAATTATTTTCAGTCCAAGGGCTTTAACGCAGAAGAGGTGCTTCGGACGGAACAGGCTCTTTGTACAGATATCAGCTGGCATTTCCTCTGTTGGTAGATACCGCAAGGCTATATGTCCCTGGTCGTAGGTGTCTCGAATGAAGTGGTGCCGGATATCAATGTGCTTCGTTCTGGCATGGAAAACAGGATTATGAACGAGTTTCTGGGCACCCTGGTTGTCGTTGTACAGCTCGATCGCCTGAACTGATACTCCAAGTTCGTTGAGAAGTCCCTTGAGATATATGGCTTCTTTGGTTGCGTCGGACATTGCCATATATTCTGCTTCTGTACTGGACAAGGCAACAGTTCGCTGTTTCCGGGCTTCCCAGGATACTGCAGCGCCGGCTAGTTTGAAGACATATCCAGTATATGACTTCCTATCTTTCGGACAGCCTCCATAGTCTGCATCAACGAAACCCTGGATTGGCAATCCGGTCTTCCGATAAATCAACCCATGATGAAGAGTTCCCTTCAGGTATCTCAGAACTCTTTTCCCGGCAATCCAATGAGTTTCGTCATAACTTGTGTTGAACTGGCTCAATGCGCTGACTGAATACGCCATATCCGGTCGTGATGATACTACCAGGTACATGAGAGAGCCGACCAGAGATTGATACTGAATTCGACTGATGTCTTCTGCTGCTGGGTGTTTTGGATTTTGCAACTTATTGTTGGCATCCATTGGAGTCGCTATTGCTTTGGAGTCTTGCATGTTGAAACGTTTCAGGACCGTTTCTGCATATTTCGCTTGGGAAATCCGGATGGTATTTTGTTTTAAATCTTGGTGAAATTCCATTCCGAGACAGTGATGGATTGGCCCCAGGTCCTTCATATCGAATTTTCTCCCAAGTTCAATCTTTACTTCAGTCATCCAATCCGGGTTGTTGCTTGCAAGGATCAGATCGTCGACATAGACTCCAATGATCATAATATCTTCCGCGACTCTTAAAACGTATAAGCAGGGGTCGCTCTTCAATGGTGTCATTCCAATTTCCGAAAGTCTTTGATGTAACTTCTTGTACCATTGGCGGCCCGATTGTTTTAAGCCGTAAAGGGATTTCTTGATACGACAGACTTTATGTCCCTCTTCTTCCAGGTCCCCGGTCCATTTCTTTGCTCTGGCAATGATCGACTTGTCGAACCGGGTTGACTTGACAATTTCTTCGAGAGATTCTGTTAATCCTTCCGGGACGACCATATATATTTCCTCCTCGAGTTCGCCATTAAGATAGGCCGTGACGACATCCATCTGGTGGACTTCCAAACCGATTTCCACAGCAAGGGCCATAAGCAGTCTTATCGAGCTGGATCTAATGACGGGTGCGAACGTCTCTTGGTGGTCGATCCCTGGTCTCTGGGCAAAACCTTTCGCTACGAGCCTGGCTTTCCTTTTCTCTACTTCTCCGCTGGGTAAGTACTTCGTTCGGAAGACTAAACGATTTCCAAGGACCTTCTGGTTTTCCGGACAGTCAACGATGTCCCAGGTTTCGCACTTGATAAGCGAAACGAACTCTTCCGTTACTGCTTTCTTCCAATCGTTTGCGTACGGAGAAGCCAGGGCTTGCTTCAAGGACAAAGGTTCTGATAAGATGGCTAGGTTTGCTGACTCATCGGACAGGGTTTCTTGCTCGTCAGTAGCCTCTTCAGTAGACTCTTCTGAGGCGCTCGGAATCATGTTGAACCTTTTCTTCGGTCGTCCGGGTGCTCCAGTTCTTATTTTCTTCGGTCTGCCAGGACCTTTCTTCAGAACGAGGGTTTCTGAGGGTTCTTCGAAGACGTCCTCGTTTTCCTGGGCATTAGGTTCTTCCGGGGTTTCATCTTCGAACTGCTTTTTGACTTCTTTGCCTGACGGTTTTGCAGCGTGTGTAGTGGCCGGGACTTCGATTTCGCCTTTAGCTTTGCTTCCGTATTTCAGGTTGACTTCTGGAGTGACGAAATCATCATATCCGCCTTGTTTATTAAATTCTCCCAGGAACTTGACATTTCGACTTCGGTAAATTTGCTTCTCGGACGGAACCCAGAGTCGATAGGCCTTCGAGACTTCAGAATAACCGATGAAAACGCATTCTTTGCTCCTGGCTACAAACTTCCCCTTCCTTTTATTTTCGTCCAACAGCAAAGCTTTGTCGCCGAAAATCTTCAAATGTTGCAGGGATGGCTTCTTTCCGGTCCATCTGGTAAATGGTACTTCTCCATTTATACTTCGGGAAGGACAACGGTTTCGAATGTAATTAGCCGTGGCCATCGCTTCTGCCCAGAATGATGGTGGAAGTTGCGCTTGTATCATCATACATCGGGCCATATCTAGGAGTGTTCTGTTCTTTCTTTCGGCAATGCCATTCTGTTCCGGGGTGTATGGTACGGTGAGCCTTCTTTTTATCCCAGAGTCTTACAGGAATCTGTCGAATTCATTGTTGCAGTATTCGGTTCCGTTGTCGGACTGCAAGGTCTTGATTTTTCTCCCGGTTTCCACTTCAGCTCGATGCTTGAATTCTTTGAAGGCTTTCAACACTTCGCTCTTGTGTTTTAAGAAACTGACTTCACTCCACCGGGAATAATCATCAGTGAAAACGACGATGTACTTGGCTCCGCTCATCGACATTACTCTCATCGGCCGGCATACGTCAGAGTGTACTATTTCCAGGACATGTGAGGTTCGGCTATCTTCGGTTTTCGGGAACGGCTCTTTCGATTGCTTTCCTTTGATACAGATTTGGCAGATTCCCAGGCTCCCATCTTTTTCAATGTTGAGTCCCGTAGCCAAATTCTTCCGGGCCATTTCCTTTAAACTTCTCTCGTTCAAGTGACCGAGTAGGAAATGCCAGTTTTCCAGGTTGCTTCTAGGCTTTATTTCCGATTGCACTGCATGGACCGTTTCTTCAGCCTTTCTCAGGAAATAAAGGTCTCCAACTCTGTCAGCAACTGCAATCACTTCCCCGGTTGCCGTTTTAATCCAGGCTTGCGACTTCTTGAATGTGACCTCATGTCCTTTGTCTGTCATCTTGGCAATGGATAGGAGATTTGTTCTTAAATCCGGGACATGAAGGGCTCGTTCCAGGCGAAGAATTCGATTGTCGCTGCCATTCGTTGCCTGTACTTTTACTTCGCCAACACCTCGTATCTTCGTTGACTCTGCGGTGGCCAGGTTTAAAGATTTCGTGGTCTCTTCGTAAACGTTGAAGCGATCTCTGTTGGAACTCATATGCGAGGTGGCTCCGCTGTCCAGGCACCAGGAATCGTGATCAGCTTTCAGGTGCAATGCGAATTCTTTCTCGGCCAAATTTTCTGCCAGTACATGATGGGCGTTTTCCTTCTTTCTGGTTTTTCTTTCTGAACCATTGCCTCTGTCGGGGCAATCGGCTACCTTGTGGCCGGGTTTCCTGCATCCATAACACTTGTACTTAAAGGTCGTGCTTCCTCGTCCACGTAAGCCTCTTCCTTTACCCCTTTCTGCAGTTTTCCGGGAAAAGTGGTTACTGCCCATCATCGCATTCTGCACGGGTTCGTCTTCCCTAGATTGCTTGGCGTCCGATTCCTCCAGGATCTTTATTTTTAAGCCTTCTGGATCAGGTAACGTATCCCTGGACTCTATTGCGCACCGGAAGTTCTCGTACGATTCCGGTAGACTGTATAACAACATAATGGCCAGTAGGTCGTCGTTTACAGCTACTCCCATGTCAGCCAACTTGTCTACTGCGTCGAAGAATTCTCGGACGTGATCCCGGACATCTTCTCCCTCCTTCATTTTCTTGAGGGTCAGTTTCTTCAGCAGCGTGGCTTTCCGGGCAGGTCCACTGGACTGGTAGATGGATTCGAGCCTCTGCCATACTTCCCGTGAGGTTGTGCAATTCTTTACTTGCTTCAACTCCGACGGACTGATCGACAAGATTAGGTCCGCTCTTGCTTTTCGATCATTACTGTCCCAGGTAGCGACCGCCTGGGCGTTTCCTTCCGTTCCCCGCACCGGAGTTGGCCTCGTTGAAGTTCCATCTACGTACTCCCAGAGGTCGTTCTTTTGAAGCAGGGCTTCCACTTGCATTTTCCAGGTATCATAATTATCCTTAGTTAACGTCTCGATTCGTCCCAGGTGATTTCCGGCCATTCTCTGTTTGACTCCGCACCTTAAAGGATAATCTTCCCGGCGTTGAACTTCTTATGACTTCTAAACCTCTGCGCAGTGGAAGCGTGCTGGGCCCATAACCTGTTGTTGTTTGACGCAAGAACGACTCTGGGTTTAACTGGTTATAAACTCTTTATTAAGTTAATTAAAACATTTAAGTTAATTTCCGGGAACGCTACTAACAACTGATATCTGAGAACAGATAACTGGGAACTGATCAACTGTGAACTGACTTTGAGAACTGACAACGTTATCGGAATGTTATCCGGTTATATAGTTAAGGCATCGCGATTAAAAATAAAGATTACAAGAATGACCGCGATGCATAAAAAACACAAGTGTAGAAAATATAATCTGGATATAGATAAAAAACAACCGGTATTATCTCTAATGACAGGTAATTAAGCTAGATTACCAATGACTGGTAATTAAGCTAGATTACCGATGACGGGTAATTAAGCTAGATTACCGATGACTGGTAATTAAGCTAGATTACCGATGACAGGTAATTAAGCTAGATTACCGATGGCTCGTAATTAAGCTAGATTACCGATGGTTCGTAATTAAGCTAGATTACCGATGGTCCGTAATTAAGCCAGATTAACGATTACAGGTAATTAAGCTAGATTACCGATAGCAGGTAATTAAGCTAGATTACCGATGGCAGGTAATTAAGCTAGATTACCGATGGCCGGTAATTAAGTTAGATTACCGATGACAGGTAATTAAGCTAGATTACCGATGACAGGTAATTAAGCTAGATTACCGATGACAGGTAATTAAGCTAGATTACCGATGACAGGTAATTAAGCTAGATTACCGATGACAGGTAATTAAGCTAGATTACCGATGGCCGGTAATTAAGCTAGATTACCGATGGCCGGTATTTAAGGTAGATTATCGATAGCCGGTAATTAAGTTAGATTACCGATGACAGGTAATTAAGCTAGATTACCGATGACAGGAAATTAAGCTAGATTACCGATGACAGGTAATTAAGCTAGATTACCGATGGCCGGTAATTAAGCTAGATTACCGATGGCCGGTAATTAAGCTAGATTACCGATGACAGGTAATTAAGCTAGATTACCGATGGCCGGTAATTAAGCTAGATTACCGATGGCCGGTAATTAAGCTACATTACCGATGGCCGGTAATTAAGCTAGATTACCGATGGCCGGTAATTAAGCTAGATTACCGATGGCCGGTAATTAAGTTAGATTACCGATGACAGGTAATTAAGCTAGATTACCGATGGCCGGTAATTAAGTTAGATTACCGATGACAGGTAATTAAGCTAGATTACCGATGGCCGGTAATTAAGTTAGATTACCGATGACAGGTAATTAAGCTAGATTACCGATGACAGGTAATTAAGCTAGATTACCGATGGCCGGTAATTAAGTTAGATTACCGATGACAGGTAATTAAGCTAGATTACCGATGACAGGTAATTAAGCTTGATTACCGATGGCCGGTAATTAAGCTTGATCACCGATGACAGGTAATTAAGCTTGATCACCGATGGCAGGTAATTAAGCTAGATTACCGATGGCTCGTAATTAAGCTAGATTACCGATGGCTCGTAATTAAGCTAGATTACCGATGGCTCGTAATTAAGCTAGATTACCGATGGCTCGTAATTAAGCTTGATTACCGATAAGCATATCACTTGTGCTGGTGCTCAATTCTAAGACATTTGATGGTGCTCAGATCTATGGAATCTTTTTGTGCACAGGCCTACTTAATCTTTTTGTGGTATAACTACCGCTTGCTCTGTGATGTGCTTGTGAAAATGACGGGAAAGCAATTTGAGGTTGACTGGACGTTGATTATCAAGTCAAGCAGTCAGGATTGAAGTTATGTGGTTGGCTAGTTGAAAAGCTTAAACTAATAAAAGTGCAACGCCCTAAAACCTTTTCTCTCCTAAGGTTTCTAAACTATTTTAATTATTATTAAGACTGAAGTAACAGATATTAATAAAAACTGTCTTTGTAGACAAAACGGAAAAAGTAAGAGATAAGTGTAGAAAATTGATACGGTTTTTTATTTATCAGCTATTAACATTTTTCAGTCCATTTTATTCCCCTTATAGGGCTCAACCAAATTGTAAATACTTGAGAGAAAATAAATGGAAAACGCGTATTATTTTAAAATGATATATGTGTCATGTTGAAATATTTTTACTAAAGTAATTTTGGTGAAAAAAACTAAGATAAGAATTTTTTCAAATAATTGATGTTTTATAATCATGTGTTCAAAGTGAAAATTGAATATCTGTACTTCAGGCAATTTATTTTCTACACTTATCTCTTACTTTTTCCGTCTTTGTCTACAAAGACAGTTTTTATTAATATTTACAGACGTTCTCCCAATCTACGCCACTTCAGAATCAAACTTCCCTCCCCCAAGATTAGGAGACATTTTTGCAATATAGAAACTTTCACCATCCATTGGATACTTTCTAAAAAACCTCTCGAAGTCTCCATTACAAGTTAAACTTTAGAGACTGATAAATATGATTGTAATTTTTAAACCTCGTATATTGTGACCCTTTTGGTTCGAGAATTCCAACTGTTGAATCTATCACTATTTTCGTTTGCTTCGTCGTTTTCGGCAGTCGCTCTCGCACTCATCTTATGGTTGTTTTCCAAAATCAGTTTCTCGAGTTGTTTGACGCACGGACCATCCTGGTTCTTTCCGTCCTGAGTGGCGTCTAAATGAAAATAGGAGATGAAATCACCGCGTTTAGGAATTAAGAAAGTATTCGCTTACCACAGACTTCTTTCATAAATTTGTAGGCGTCTTTACTGTATTCATCGTTTTGGAATGCTATCGAGATGGTCGCGATAAAAATTAAGCTGAGAACAAAATATGCTAAGGCCATTTTAGGCGTCAAAAATCAGAAAATCTTTTCTATTGAATTAATTTGGGTTGCAAAGAGGAGAATGTTCTTGATGAGAACTCGCACAAAGTGTGAATTCAAAACATGCCAAAGTATGAATATATACGCAATTTCTCTGTCGTTAAGGGTAATATCGCTGGTCGATTATCGTTTGAATTTGAAAGTAATAAGGTACGAAATATTTTCGTCATAGAATTTATATCTCTAATGGGACGGGAATGATCGCTTAAAACAACGCGCGGTAAGATTAAGCCTTATCTCATGATCCAAAAAATACATATCTCATGGAGACTATTGTAGAAAATTCTTGTCGCTTTTGAATGAAATGTTCCTTCTTTTATCGTGTGATATTCTGTGGCTTGAACAATAGCAGCATACACAATAGGTAATAAAGTAAATGAACAATTGTCCAAAAGGTAGACTATGCAAAGTGGTAGTAATAGAGCCTAGAAACAAAGCAAATGATCATGTAAGTGTTTTCAACAAAATATCCAAGGCTTAATTTTTAATTAAACTTCTAGTGCAAAGGATATTTAAATTATTGTTATGTAGTTATTAAATTAATCCCGTTTGATAAGTTTAATTGAGTGTTCAGATATTGGCCTCTACACCATATTGCAAGCAAAAGGTCACTTTATCTAAAAGATCCAATTATTTCCAAGTGAATTTGCGATTCAAATGACCCATAATTGTTTTTTTTTTTGTTAAAACCAAATGTTTTACCTAAACATGAAAACAATTTTAGTTTCCTCAAAAGATAAGTTTGTTTTCAAAATATACTTATGCAGTATCTGGGTCCAGCCGAGAATGGGGTATATACGTAAAGGTGTCTACCAGAACTTTTTCCCGATGGCTAAGCTATCAGGGTCGACTTTATTAGGAATCTGTCTCTTCAAGAGAGACGAGGTCATTTGCTGGATTTTAAAGACCTTATTGGAGCATGTAAGAACATTGATAAGTTTCACACTTATGAGTTGTAAGCTGCTTATGCTTGAATTAAAAGACTTACACATTATACATATAGTTAAATCGTTTTCTTATAATGAATGGTACAGAACGAAAAATTCTTTTAGATTCCTAGATTATTCATATATATTAAACTACCTTTTCAACCTCAAAATCTTTTAGTACATTCGAGGTATTTCAAACCCATAAATTCTTCATCGGTGACGAGAATTTATTTATCTTGACCCAAAACGCGAGCGACTTCGTTGTAGGCACCGTTAGGTAGATTACGTTCACTGTTACGAGATACAATAACTTGTATGTAAGATATATGACATAAAGAAGCTAATTTCAATTGTGCTTTAATAATGGAAGTATAAAGACAGAAATTTTAACCCCTTATTACAAGAATACACCTTGTGCAAAATTGTATTGTGGGTAGATCTGTCAGGAGCAAATTTCCACGTCAAGATTTAAGTATCCACTTCAATTAAAATTTAGAACCTCATTTGTCTTCCTAACCAACATCGTTAAATCAAACGTTATTATAACAAGATTATTCAAGACAATTTCATCTCTTTCACGACATTAGAAGAATCCTAACAAAAACATTAACGTGTAAAAATTTGTTTTGGAACTGCTAAACCGTAAAATCATCAGGGGCACCACGTAAGCCAAGTTTTATGCAGTTTTATTTACATTTTAGTATGCTTAAAACTAGTTCTAATCTCAATACAAATAAACACAATGAATTAAATGCATTTTATTTTATATTACATTATTATTACTATTACTATGTATAATACACATATGTATAATACACTTATGTATAATACTACACATTACGTTCAGAAAACTTACGACATTCCTGAAAAAAAAATATTTTCAAGAATTAAAAATAATTTAATAAGAACTAGGGAAATTACGCTCTGTTCCCATTTCAAATAAACTCTGAATCTAAATAAACTATTTATAAGTTTAACGTCTTTTCGTGTTAACATTGAAAGTCATTGGTCAAAGGTAATTCCTACAGTTACCAAAACACTTGATCGTTTTTAGATAATGATTTTATTTATGGCTAAATGAGACTAATCGATAGTATTTTAAAATTCACTTAAATTTCAGCGACTTAAGCTATGAAATGATGAAAGAACGTTTATTACTTGAAAAGCATGTCTGAATGATCCAGTCACTTCAGGATCTATCATGCCAACGGTGGCGCCAAATCCAAGGACGCAAGATACTTTCTCCATGTATATCTATTTGTTAAAAAATAATTATTATCATCAGATATTTAAAATAATATATATATTCATCGATACTTGCCCAATCTTTGTAACCTCCGTCACCTCCTTGTCTAACATAAGCACAGATCCTCTGAAATTTGGTTCCGTCAGAATACAGACGATTGGTACATAAGTTGGCTAACTTCTCGAATGTCTGTTACGTATAAATTGGGCTTATAAATATCATTGTATTTGTGAGGACACGAAGGTTCGAAAGTTCGAGTGTCCATTATAGCTTAGAAGAGCAGAGTTTGATTCTATAGCGGCAACACGAGAGGCCCTTTAAAGCATTGCCGTTAAAGCTACCCATAGTCAGGGCCGGAAATAACAAAAAATTCTTATTAGGTCATGTGTCCAGTGATTTGACTAGAAAATGTATTGGACATTGTCCACTGGAATGTGCAAAAATAGTGTAGCATCTTCATAGTCAAGCTATCAAAACTTCGGAAAATTTATAGGCCAAAATATCCAATGATCCCCTTATGGGACATTTTAAAATTTTATTCGACAAAATCCTGTGGTTATTTCCGGCCCTGCCCATAGTACCCCCGGTTTTTGGATGGCAATGAGCTTTAGGTACCACCTTATATATATCAACAAGAACTTCTATTTTCACTCGCCTTCGCTATAACAAAACTTCCGCCAAAAGGTAGCTACACACTGGTTCCCAACCAGAAAAGCATGATGGGATTCTTAAATAACTACAGATGTTCTCCCGATTTACGCCACTTCAGAATCAAACTTCCCTCCCCCAAGATTAGGGAGACATTTTTACAATATAGAAACTGTTACCATCCATTGCATATAGTTGTTTTCCAAAATCAGTTTCTCGAGTTGTTTAACGCACGGATCATCCTGGTGCTTTCCGTCCTGAGTGGCGTCTAATTGAAAATAACAGATGAAATCACCGCGTTTAGGAATTAAGAAAGTATTCGCTTACCACAAACTTCTTTCATAAATTTGTAGGCGTCTTCATCGTTTTCGTATGCTATCGAGATGGTCGCGCTAAAAATTAAACCAAGAACAAAATATGCTAAGGCCATTTTAGGCGTCAATAACAAGACAATCTTTTCAATTGAATTAATTTGGGTTTCAAAGAGATGGAGGTTCTTAATAAAAACTCGTACAAAGTGTGAATTCAAAACATGCTAGAGTATGCATATATACGCAATTTCTCTGTCGATAAGGCTAATATCGCTAGTGGATTATCGTTTGAATTTGAATTTGAAAATAATAAGGTACGAAATATTTTTTTTCGTCATAGAATTTGTATCTCTAATGGGACGGAAATGATCGCCAAAAACAGCGCGTGGTAAGATTAAGCGTTATCTCATGATCCAAGAAATGCATATCTCATGGAGAATATTGTAGAAAATTCTTGTCCCTTTTGAATGAAATGTTCCTTCTTTTATCGTGTGATATTCTGTGGGTTGAACAATAGCAGCATACACAATAGGTAATAAAGTAAATGGACAATTGTCCAACTTATAAACTATAGCGACGTTATGTTTCGGAATACTTTAAAATTATCAGGGTGTACCTTTTCCAAGTTTCATCAAAAACAATTAAGTTTTTAAAGTATGTTATTTTAATTAATTTTTTAAGTATGGCAAACGTTTTTCGCTGTACAATGTAAGTTTAAAACGTTATTATGTTAACTCTATTTTGTCCAATTTTTGTGCTGGTTGAAAAAAAAGAGGCCTAGCCTTGTGCGTGTTGACAATTTTTTTATTAATAGCTAAGGCTTTCAAATCAAATCTCGTGAAATACCAATAATTTTGTGAAGTCATTAGGGTTGTGCGAGCCTTGTTTTTTTGGGTCCGAGCCGAGCCTTGAGCCTTTTTTTTCGGTAATCGAGCTTCGAGCCTTAAGCTGCATGTTGAAAATCTGCTTTTTTTATCTTTTATCGAACCTCCAGTTTCGGTGGCGAGCCTTAACGAGTACAATTTTAGCTCTTAATTTGCAATGCTATGGATGTATAATTTCAATTATTGTCCTTAGTAAGGAAAAACCTTTTTAATTCGTAAATATAACAGATTGACTTTTATTTGACTATAATTAAACTTATTTAATTTTAATTTAAAAATTACTTATGTTTACTGATAATCGCATTAATAAAACAAACCAAGCGTATTTTTCTATACCCAAAAGTAAAACTAAAACTTCAAGAATTAGTTTTAATTATTTTTTACCAAAAATAAGTATAAACTTATAACCACTTTAAAAGTAAATCAAATGTGAGCTTAGAAGAAGGATACAAATACCATAAAAAATCATAATAATTTGCTATTTCGCTAGCTTTTGAAGCGTCTCAACATTCAGCAGATTGTGTTAGATGGTAATATCTGACCTTTAACCTAATCTAGGATCTCACCGCCCACAGATTGAAGCTCGATAATCTTAAGAATTGGTCTCGAGCTCTTTTCCGAGGCTCGAAAAGTTGCCGAGCCTTTCAAAAGTTGCTTATCGAGCTTTCAAAGCTTATCGAGCGCACACACAGCCTCAAAGTGATATTGTAATGTTCTGCGTAAAACATTTTGAATCTATAAAAGTCAAAAAGAGTGTCAATTAGCTCATGATGCTAATGTTTTGACGTTGTAAATTGATAGACTAATAACGGATAACGTTCCCTAAGTTTTGTGCTGTTATTACATTACCTTTGAGGATTAGCGTTGGCACGCGCCAAGCTTATTCTCACGTTTGGCCAACCCTTTTTAAGAATCGCGAACTATGCGCGGTATTTATTCAAGAACTTTTACAATAATACATTCACAATGCTTAACCTTACCACCACAAATCAATTCAATGCTTAACCACAATTTAATGTACCTATGTCGACTTATACCATATACTTATGTTACCGAAGAAGTGTTTACGTGAGGTTCCATCTCGATACTGTCTTCGTTTAAGGGGAAAAACTCGAGATAAAGAAAACGCAAATGAAGACATGCCGTACTCAAATCCCGACACTAACTTCAAAAAAAGTTCTTTACTGAAATAAAGGTAATAGGTTCTTTGACATATAAAATTGACGAAAGCAGTACTATGGCACTACTACTATGGTCAAACTTATACCATCATCGTATGATTATCTTTCGAAATCAATAAACCAACTTTTAATTAATTTCTTTATGTGTGTAGAAAATTTTTATTATCCTCATAATTGTCAATATACAAAAACATCGTTATGAAAAGGATTTGTCTTCGACAAGTTCCCGTGGACTAAAGAAAAAAAATTGAAAATTCATTTGGTGGGTTTTTACACAATCATGATCATTCAGTCTACGAGTCTAACATAACATTCAGTTCATCATATCACAGCACAAATAACATTTTTTTTAAGAATATTTATTACAAAACATGGGGATCGCTATATCTCTATTCATAATAAAATCTACTCCAAAAGATTTCGTGAGGATAATTTCTGGAGAATTATCATCGTGATTGGTCCATGGTTATTTGTAAAAATAGCAGCGAATTTTTATGATATTATTCGAGTTAGACTGCTCCATTAGCAATACCATTAGAGGCTTGAACTTTGAACCTGTGAGGTGCCTCTTCTTTACTATCAGTGGAGTTTATTTCCTGGACTTCACAATCATTCTGTTTATTGGATGATTTTACAGCGTGATCTTGGACGGCAGCTGTATGATTGGCGTTGGATGTATTGTTTACGTCATCTAATGGACTTTCTCCATCCTCCTGGTTTGATTCCGGTGGCTTGTACATGAACCAAGCGCAAAAGAAGAAGATTGTTGAGAGGGACTTCAAAATGCAAGCTATGATCAGCGTGTTGCGATTCATGATCTCGTTGTCATAGAAAATGCAGGCACCACTATTGTCGCAAGACTTTTGCCACTCCATACAACTTAAGTCAATCAGGCGACCGAAAATAATTGGAGCCGGTATCGTTCCTAAGAATTGAATTCAAAAATCGGAATTATAAGACTTTGGACATACAGAAATATCACAATATAAAATCGTGCAAACTTCTTAAAAATGCATTCGCAAAGAATTATTAAGTTCCGGCTTAATTGTTTCATTAAAGATACGCGTTAATTTGACGTTGTGGAGGCTTCAAATTACCCTTAAATGTTCGGTCGAGCTAGACTAAAAGTGGGTCTTAAAATGCAATTTACCATTTTTTTAATCTTAATTAAAATAAATCCTAAATTTGGAACAAAATTAATCAAAGGTTGCTGGTATCGACAATTTAGATACGGAACTGTAACAATGTTCTTCTCAAAACAATAATACTTGGCCAAGTCTTTTAAGAATATAGTAGCGTGGAGGTTAGTTGGCTTCTGAACTTGGCCAGTTGTCAGGATTAACGTGAATTCCCAATCTTCCACGTACTTTAGAATAATTAAGCCAAAATAGCCCTTCTTAACCTATACCATTATCATTCACGAAACTATTCTTGATCATATCATTTTAAACTATTTTATTTTAGGATTACCTAAGAGACGAACAGTAATCCACTGGATGCCCAAAGCGAAAGACTTCTGACTATCCGCGACACATCGTAAGGTGGCGGATAACGACGGCATGCTGACGAGGAAGGTGAACAACATACACAGGAAAAGTAGAATCAAAAAAGCTGGCAAGTACGCGCAATTGTTGACACACTTTTCCCGCTTTGCTTGGATTACAACAGTCGTATTTGAACCAGGAATGGTGAAGTTTTCGCCGGGAGAATTGATGCAGTTGCAGCCCTCATATACCTTCGGAATGAAATAACCGGTTAAAATAAAGATTCATGAATCCGAATTATCAACACTAACTTTAGATCCTTCGGTTGAGTACATAGTCTGGCACCCGGCAAAGCATGGGGAGTAATAAAGGACATTGTCAGTACCACAAATAGGATCGTAGTGGATACGGGAACAATTGCAATCAGAGTTACATTCGGTGAGGAAATCAGTAGTATCGTTGTTAAAGGAACTGGAAGAAACGCAATTAATTTTAAATATTATATTTATAAATGAAGGTAGTAATAACTTACTGGTTCTCCGGCTTGTAGTTTAATCCAAAGAAGAAAGTATTTGGACAATATATGATGAAGACCAGCCCGAAACACAAGCAAATGGCGGAATAAATTATGCACATTTTAATTATGCCCGAACACCGTAACTGCAAGCGTTTGACTAAATAACCTCCCATGAAGGTTCCTCCGCCAGCACCAGGAACTGTCACTAACCCTTAAAATTGAATAATATTAGGTTTTACTAATATTTCGCCTCAAAACCATTCAAAAAGATTTCCTAGGTTTCCTAAGGCAAGCCAAAAACATAGCTACGAAAAGACTATTTACAATTTTCTTACCAACTAATAGGGCGGCCATGCTAGCGGCGATACTAAATTGCGACTCGATTATTTTTGGCATGAATGTTGCCAAACCAGATACCAGCATTCCTGAAATAGTTGGATGTCATTTAAATAGGTCTCAACAACTCGTCATGCATAACAATAGAAAATGCAAGTCACCTTCACTGGCACCTGCTAAACTGAGAAACAAGAATGTAGGATTGCACATGAGGTACTTGAAGGAAGCTGGTAAGTCGGAGAGTTTGGTCCCGAAACCAGACTGGGCGGCTTCACTGTCTTTAAGCTTCGAATGCATCTCGGAAACCTTCTCTGCTTGAATTTTCAGGGCTCCCGGTAAAACTTTAGGAAAGCCGGTTAGTGGAATTGCCACGAGGACACCAATTCCAGCTGCCATAATGAACCCAATCCACCAAGCACCAATCCAGACGCTACTAGCGGAAGTTAACCCTAAACTAAAATGGGAAATCAATTTAAGAACTTCACCGAGTTATAAATAAGGTAGCAGTGACTTACGCATCCGTATCAACGCCAATATCGGTGTATATCTTGAGGAATTGTCCTCCTAATATATATCCCACTGCGGGCCCAAAAACGGCCATGGTGTAATAAATACCTGAATAATTATAAATATTAGCAAGGTCCAGTCTATGATGATTAAGCGAAATCAAAATGTTTTACCTATATATACCGACGACATTTTAGTGGACACATTCTCATCTAAATAAGTACATCCCAGCGTATAAAACGGGGAAGCCCCGACACCGTGCATAAGCTGTCCTAGAAGGAAGACGTATTTGTACTTGTTTAAGGACATTACGTTCTCGTCCACAGAGCAACTGGAGTCCGAGTCCCTCCCGCATATCATCTCTTCTTCCTTGCTGTACTGCGTTGGTCCCGCGATAAAGTGTGGCAAAGAAAATACGAAAGAACCCAGGGCTAGTATGAGAACACCGCAACCGATAAACAAGGGCTTCCGTCGCGATGCTCCGAAGTAACTGACGGGAATAAGGCACAGAAAAGAGGCGATGTCGTACCCGCCTGCTATAAGCCCCGACTCCGTGCTCCGAAAATTATATCGTTTCTCGATGGTAGTGATCACTACGTTGACAAAACCGTTCACGATAAGTCCTTGTAGGGCTCCTGCCCAGCACAAAAAGAACAATACCCACTGGGGCGACCTAAACCTTTGTAAGATGTCCGGTTTAAAACACCACCAACCACATTTTCCACCGCTATCGTCAGGTTCTTCTGGTATTGTACCAGTAACGCGTCGGTCAGTTCTTTTCGTAATGTTACTAGGCGCTCGGACTTCGTTGGAACTTTTTTCTTTACTTTTATCGTTACCAACATTCCAGCCATTGCCGTTGCAGGCCACAAGAGGTTCTTGGCTTCTGGATCCGTGTATGCTGTTGTTACTAAGACTGCCTACTGTAGTAGTACTTTCACCACGCGGTATTTGTCCTTGAATCGCCCCGTCTTCCGAAGCAGTCATTGTATCGTAAGAGGTGATAAGTTATAATGTACTTCTGCGCACTGTGGTACCGTCGTTCTTCATGGTTTCATTTCAAACGTCTACTAGAAACATTAAAAAACATTGTCATCAGTATTAACAATGAAAAAATTGCATAACTTAGCATAATAATTCTTTATTTAAATGGAAATTGATTTCATTAAAAAACGCGCGAAGTAAAACATAGACGAAAACTGTGAACAGATAATAAAGCTTTGTTCTAACTTCCAAATAGCAACATAAATGGGTTAATAACCGTAAAACATGGAGATAAGAAACACAAACTTCGGTACACGGGCCAAAAAATAAAAACTAGCGTTAATAGGCCATAAAAAATATAGTAGGTGCACGAAAAACTGTTGGCACACAAAAGCTTATTCAAATCAGTCGTCCTAGTAGCGGGACCGATCATACTATTTTGACTGCGAGCTTACGGGCGAGGATAGTTTTCCGTTTTTCTAGCCACGTATCCACGACAGCGCCAAGCTCTCAGTGTTTACTTTTACTTCGCTAAAAGTATTTGGAAAGCTGTTTACATATAAACGAGGTTGGATGTCAAAATTCCTCTACATGAACAATAAAGGGAAGGTTTAAGTCACGCAATAATCCACATAATCCCGATACGGTCGAATGACACCTTAAATTTCAGGAAAATTTAAGGACTTAATTTAAAATATATATTTTTTTAACTAAAAATATTTTTGTATACTTTTATTTCAAAGAGATTGGATGGTGTACGTCTGATAAAAAATATTTAGGAAATACAACAGATCGATTATGAACGATTTGCAAAGAACCAGTACAGAAACTTCTAATATATTCCTCCTTTAGGTATATACGATATTATTATAGTTGCGCCTGATCAAACAGTTTTACTGAATTTCATTCGTCCTCATCTGTTGGCTTTCAAGGTGCTACAAGGCTACCATGCGTTACTTTATTTCTGAAAACCTCCAAAAGAAGTTTACTTTTGTTACTTCCGAAAAGTTTGGTCTTATTATACTTTTAGGGTATATCCTGAGTAAATAAACAGACCTTTCTCTGCACAACTGTACTGAACCGACATGATTTTTAAGGGTGATAAAGGCTATAAGTGAGAAAAACTGGCAATTTGGTATGTACAATGGTGTTGTTAGGAGTTCGTAATGAACCGCATAATTGTAGTTTACGATGAGCTTAAAAAGCATCTTTTTTATCAATATGAAAATTCAAGTATATTTTTAGACTACAATGAAATTGCAGTAAACTCTTTTATTTCAATAACGTTCTGAAAATATCAGTCTTTTACAATTATATTCAAAATCTGATAAAGTCAGCTTGTTTTTTAGAATGAAAAAAAAAGCACAAAGGTTGATGACCTTCACATTTCAAGCTTTCCTTCCATTTAAAAATGTATATTCGACCAACACTAGAATACAATCGAAACTGCGACACATGACAGTCAATAAGTTAAACCATCACAGTTGATTAAAAAAAAGTCATCTAACACAATAAATATTGCATAGCATGGCCTAGTTAAATTGGCCAAGATTTTCAATACCGTCTCTCAGGGTCAAACATCACGGGCTTTAGGAAGTTACTCCAGAACAAAGTTTGTATATACCGTTTGGCATTGGCATATAGCTTCCCCCCATCATTCAAAGGGTCATGATGGAGTATTTTTACAGCATGGGTGGTCATGGAGTGTTTACTCTGGATCGCGCCTTAATGTCTTGCGCGGAAAGACATCCAACAGTTCAATCCATGAAGAAAATGCAACAAAGACTGTAACGGCCGTTTTCTAAATATTCAACATGGATATAGCTTTAATGTAACTGTACCCTCATTTCGGAATGAATTTATAAGCCTAGGGTGAAAAGAAAACAGAAATTCCACTCTAGATCATTCGACGACGCTCATCCTTTATTTTTTATTTAAAGCAAGACTAAGCTCTCGTTGGTCCTATCATCAACACGTTATGGCTATAAAAGCGACCAGTAATGGCAAACTCTACGAGAACGTAGACATTTTTAGAGATGCTCTAGGGGAAATGCAATGACATGTTCACAGGAAAATAAGTGGAAACAATGATTTCAAAATAATTACAGTAATCAATCCCGCAATCACAATATAAAGTGTGGAACAGAGGAACACTCCAAAGGGTGCGGGAAATGGGTAAAAATTTTTTGAATTACGTCACGGAAACCACGTAACGCCAAGATCCAAATATTCCGAATGGATTGGGTCCTTCTTTTTGCGAGATTGCAGCACCAATTCCCTGAATTGTTAGTTATCGAAATAAAACAAAGTTTCAATTAACCACGCCTCTTCCCGGTCTCGTGACTAGGATGCATTTTTAAATACAGGGTTGCGGAGCTAAAACTTATCATACCAATTTTATTTTCGTTGAGAGAACAGTAAAATTTAAAGATGGTATGTTCCACAGTGTATAACGATATGCTGCTGTCAATAAGAGACGATTCTTGTATTGTAGCACAAGCGTTAAGGGTTATATAATAGCTTCCCTGTAACGTTTATTACCGCGCTGACACTGTGACTGGCTGATGCAGTAGTGTTACACTCGTGTTATGGGTGAAAGTTATTTCATGGTCAGATGGGAGGCAGAGTTTAGCTTTAAAGCTTGAACGTTCCAATTCAGTTTCTTTAAGACGCTTTCAGTAAACGGTATACGCTACACTATAACAATGTCTCTCGGAGACCTGAATTGAATGGAGGTCTTAGGGGGAAGCAGGCGGGGTTAAGAATTGGGAGCCTTCTTTTCTCATTCCAATGAGCACCAGTAAAAGGAAAAGGATATTTACACGAGATTCTTGGATAATAGAATGTCAGGGTGGAATCTCCTTTTAACTTCTTTCTGTTCAAGGAGGATTGATATCCCCCCATATAAAAGATCCTATCGTTCTTCTAAAGCTTTGAATTAAAATAAAAATAAATGTCCACTAAATATATAAAACATTTCGTGCTTAAAGCTAAAATAACAACGATTGAACAGAGCTCCTTTGAGACCAATCTTTTCATAGCGGAATCTTCTTCCACTTGGAATAGAAAATATTTCAACAATGGCACAAGTTATTATTCCAGTTATGTATAGTAGGTTCTTCGTGTATCCCTACAATAGCAGGAAGTGAAATTTGATAACCTATCGTCCGTTATGTAAGCTTCCCTTACCAGACGAAAATCTAAACTATTATATTTAAAGTTATTGCGTGACGCGATGCAAATAATTAAATCACATGCAAGATGGAAGCGCATTCTAAAAAAAGTCAATAATGAAAAATAATAAATAAGGCAGCTTTTCTGCGATTTATGAAGCATATTCAGAGACTAGACTAAAATCTTCACGTCGGTAAAGTCACCTTGCTCGTTTTAATTACACTGTTCACACGTGTCAAAGATTGTGTTATTTTGGATTCGGCTATTTTATTATTCAAAAGTCTTGGCTCAAAAATCACAATATATGCGACCAAAGTTTATAAGATATGTTCCATAAGTATGACACTTCCTATACTTCGTAATGCTAGAGACTTCTTGAGATCTAGTTCGAAAACCACGCGAGAATTTACTACACTCGATTTTGCGGTCCATCTTCTTATTTAGTCTGTACAGCGCCTCAACAGGCGTCGCTTTACGAGAATCTTTGACGCTTCATCTACGTTACTTCATTACAAGCTCTCAGTAACCTCTAACAAACTTAACTTATGAATGCGACTAATTTCAAATCGGCTGTTCTCACTTCGCTACACTGCGTTTCAAAAATAAGCAAAATCAGCAGAGGCAATTATTAATAACTTGAACTTAATTTCGCTAGTCGCGGGAAACGCGCAAGAAATTATTTTGAAATAATTTTTTCTTATTAAAGTAGGGTTACACAAACACTTCACTGGGTCACGTGTAGAAACGCTTTGAGTGCACTCAATTTTACGTATCGTTTTCGCAAAGTTGTAGCTTTTAAGCATTGGCTCATCTAGGAGCCACAAATCCTTTAGTTTTTACCCCCACAAAATAACTATTACTTAAAAATTTCAATTTTAGGGCAATACCTAGTCTTTGACGCGACCTTCAGCTGAGAGTGTAAAGACATAAACCGGGCATTTTCAAAGAGATACATTTTGATTATGTATGTAAAATATGGTAAAAAAATTTGTTTCCAAAACGCCTCCGGAAGTCGGAAAAGTGACAGATTGACAAGATGCGATCTTAAAAATTTATAAGGTAAACATCACTGAAGATCATTTATTATTTACCGTGTCTCAGAAAAGCCCACCCAATAACTTCGTATTCCCAAATCGAGGGTGCCAGATTCTTTTGAAAGTTTTGTCAGGCGAGCTCATGGAAAATTAAACGTAAGCAAAAGGATAAATTTAATATAAGATGAGCTAGCGAGAGAGAGAGAGAGATGTTTGATGTGGGGGAACGGAATATGATTGACGTGTTTCGAGTTGAGAGGAAGAATATGATGTATAACCATAAGTTTATAAGATATGTTCCATAAGTATACTTCGTAAAACTAGAGACTTACTGAGAGCTAGTTCTCGAGAATTGACTACACTCGGTTCGGTTTTGCAGTCCATATTCCTATTTAGTCTGTACTAAGCCTTTAACAGCGCCTGACCAGGCGTCGCTTTACGAGGATATATGACGTTTCACCAACTCAGTAACCAGTGACAAACTTATGGAACATATCTTAGGAACTTACGGTATAACTAAATGTTTAAGGGAGCAAAGAATTCCAAGGGCAACGCTAGGGTGGTTGACCCGATTGCGATGGTGAAGAGATAAAGTGGGAGGCTCGCAATTGAAAATAACAGTCTCCGACTCAGTAGGAGGCGAATGTCGATCACAAACAGGTGGTCGCGACCAAAAGTCAAAGACATACAGATTCGCCCACGCCACTATAGGTTTGCTATCAAAAATGACAAGTATGTCAAGCATGCCGTCGCGATTTAATTAAAACAAACTTAGCGTTAAAGGTTTGATAATTAATAAATTAAAGGAAATACTACTAAAGCAACCTCGAACGTGGCACGATGTGATATAGCATTTATTTTAATTTAATCGTTGAGAATTAAAAGTAAAATCACACAGAACGGCGATTATTATTTTTATAAATATTTTTTACACCATCATAACTAGAAAAAGACAAATTGGGAAATTACATACCTAGAAACAAACACACATTGGGGTATTCTTCCTCGCGCCAAGGAGCAACGCCAGACGGTGCTCTATACGCGCGGGAGGCTAACCAACTCACACTGCCTCTGGCGTTGCTTCTTGGTGAAAGGGTGAATACCCCAATGGTGGTGTCGTCCCTGTGTTTTGGTTTCTCTGTTTGTAGTTTCTGAATTTGCCTATAGTAAAAATATTTGCGGGTTGTTATTACCAATTGCGTGGATTCTGAATATTAGCTTTAATTGCACATTTTGATAACAACTCATGTATATAAAATACGCAATTGAATTATTACTAGACCGATTCGGCAAGAAAAGTGAAGTTTCAGTATTTTAGTTTTTTAACTTTTTTTGTAATTTTCATCGCATTTACTGGAATAGTTACAAAAGCTTTCATCTAGAAAATACATTATTTGTAAAAGTAAAATCGGACCCCGTTATCAATCTTAATTATGGTGGTAATTAAATCCTTGTGCGCCAATTCCTTTATTATTAAGACAGACTTATGAACAAATATCAATAATCTGTAACACAATAAAAATAAAAAAAATTAGAGATCCGACGACCGGTAATTAAGCTAGATTAACGACGATTGGTAATTAAGCTAGATTACCAACGACCGGTAATTAAGCTAGATTACCGACGACCGGTAATTAAGCTAGATTAACGACGACCGGTAATTAAGCTAGATTACCGACGACCGGTAATTAAGCTAGATTACCGACGATTGGTAATTAAGCTAGATTACCGACGACCGGTAATTAAGCTAGATTACCGACGACCGGTAATTAAGCTAGATTACCGACGACCGGTAATTAAGCTAGATTACCGACGACCGGTAATTAAGCTAGATTACCGACGACCGGTAATTAAGCTAGATTACCGACGACCGGTAATTAAGCTAGATTACCGACGACCGGTAATTAAGCTAGATTACCGACGACCGGTAATTAAGCTAGATTACCGACGACCGGTAATTAAGCTAGATTACCGACGACCGGTAATTAAGCTAGATTACCGACGACCGGTAATTAAGCTAGATTACCGACGATTGGTAATTAAGCTAGATTACCGACGACCGGTAATTAAGCTAGATTACCGACGACCGGTAATTAAGCTAGATTACCGACGACCGGTAATTAAGCTAGATTACCGACGACCGGTAATTAAGCTAGATTACCGACGACCGGTAATTAAGCTAGATTACCGACGACCGGTAATTAAGCTAGATTACCGACGACCGGTAATTAAGCTAGATTACCGACGACCGGTAATTAAGCTAGATTACCGACGACCGGTAATTAAGCTAGATTACCGACGATTGGTAATTAAGCTAGATTACCGACGACCGGTAATTAAGCTAGATTACCGACGACCGGTAATTAAGCTAGATTACCGACGACCGGTAATTAAGCTAGATTACCGACGACCGGTAATTAAGCTAGATTACCGACGACTGGTAATTTAGCCGCATTACCGACGGCTGGTAATTTAGCTGCATTACCGACGACTGGTAATTTAGCCGCATTACCGACGACTGGTAATTTAGCCGCATTACCGACGACTGGTAATTTAGTCGCATTACCGACGACTAGTAATTTAGCCGTATTACCGACGGCTGGTATTTAAGCTAGATTACCGATGGACGCGCAACGCCCTAGGACTTTTTCTCCCATATTTTCTAAAGAATTTTAATTAATATGAAGACTGAAGTGACAGATATTAATAAAAACTGTCATTGTAGACAAAGACTGGAAAGTGTAAAAGATAAGGTTTGAAAATGAACTGCCTGAAGTAACAGATATTAAAATTTTCACTTTTGAAGACATCATTATAAAACATCAATTATTTTAAAAAATTCTTATCTTACTTTTTTTCACCAAAATTACTTCGGGAAAGTATTTTAAAAAGGAACATGCCCGTTATTTTAAAAATACTACGGCTTTACGTTTTATTTTTTATCAAAAATTTAAAATTAGGTAGAAAATTGACCCTATAACGTGAGAAAATCGTTGAGAGCTTACAAAATATAAACCGTATTCAAACTTTACAAAACGTATTCTTAAATTGTAAAGCTTTCAAAGTATTAAATATTAACGTGCTGTGTTGCTCTCAAAGATCACGATGAATCTACAGATCTTTTCGACACTAATAACTAAATCACAAAGAAAAGGCCTATATTATTTTCCGCTTCGCAATATTTTCAATTTTAAAATATAAAAATTTAAACTCTTCAAGAGAAATCTTTTCAGATATCCAAGCATTTGAATCTCCTAGAATCAAATGTTAGTTATAAGTAAAACCAGTACCAAGCTAGTATCCCTTAAACCCTTCTAGGTGACAACTACTATTGAGGACAAAATAGTTGGTAAATATTGCTGAAAAATATTTTGGGAAAATGAAATTTTGGTGAAAAAAAGTAAGTTAAGAATTTTTTAAAATAATTGATGTTTTATAATGATGTCTTCAAAAGTGAAAATTTTAATATCTGTTACTTCAGGCAGTTCATTTTCAAACCTTATCTTTTACACTTTCCAGTCTTTGTCTACAATGACAGTTTTTATTAATAAAACTAGAGTTTAAACACAACTGTCAAGCTCAAAACCTCAAGTGTTTTCTGATAAAGAAATCGCTGACGACAACCAAAAAAAATAAAAAAAAAATACAAGCTCAGCTAAGTCGTATTATAAATCTAAAATTACATAACCCATAGTGACCTCGTATCTAAGATAATTTGAAGCAATTGGTTCCCTATGTACCTTATTTTATTGTGGCTTTCAAAACTACATACTCAAGACAGCACGTCGACAGTTTATTCTTTCGAAATTTTATTTCAAACATCTTTTACACAACCACCCGGCTCTCCACAAGGGCCTTTCAAATTTAATTTGTTTTTCAAAGTTAAGTTACTCTGACTCTAGTCGTTTCGAAAAGTATTCTATAGGGTTTAAGGGATAGTAGTATATAAATGGATCCTTAAATAATCCTTAACGAGATTTTTGTTAACAAGAAGGCAGGGCGTTACGCGATTGGTCGGAGGGGCTTATTTCAAATGGAAAATTATCCATAAGATCTGATCCAATTTTGAATTTTAAAATCATTCGGCGATCTTTCCTGGATGTCTCACTATGCAGATTGGTCTTATAACTAGTAGAATAATCGATAAAAAATTACTTGATTTTCCACTTCACCCTCCCTTTAAGAAAACAAGGTGGTCATTCCCAGGTTTTTTAACTTTTTTCAACCCCCAACTTTTAAAAAAGGTTTTGTATAATATAAAAACTCCTCTGATATATATATGTTTTGAGAAATATCCTTCTTAAAGAAAACGACAGCATTATGACGTCGATCACGTCGTCCTGCTGTTACGACAGTACAGTTAAGTAAACACAAATCGCGAAATACCAGAAGTCGCCACTGTTATAACATCATAACCTTGTCGATTTTGAAACAAATAGCACTTTAGGCTCCATTTTCGCATTTTTAAGTCTTTGACACCATCAAACCCTTATGGTAGTCGAGATTTGACGCTAGTAACCATGATTTCATGGTTTCAATAACACTTGTCATTTAAGTCATGCGTTAATTTAACCCCTATTCCCATCATACCTCGAGCTATAACCCTCAAACCCAATGAAATGTTTCAAAAATTCATAACTTCAACATAATTTTTTGTTTTGTGTCATTTAAATTTTAGAAACATTTGACTTGAACGTCAACTTTCGCAGTTATTTTAAAACAAAAAAGGTTAAAATTAGCTTCAATGTCAACAAGCTACATATTTCTATGTACAAAAACCATGCTAGAGATCAAGCACTTGAACTTACGATTATCATATTATTGCGGCAAGATATGGAGTAAAAATCTTGAAATTATCATAGATAAGGAATTTTCGATAACATATCTCGAGTCTACTGATAGGTTTAATAACTGAAGGGTAAAATGGATAAAAAATTACGAAAACGTCAAATCTACTCCAAATGTATCGTACGATGTTTAATCATAAATAATAGATAGCGTTAATAAGGAACTAGTTAGTTGTATGCATGCTTAGTGAAAAGTCAGACAAGCAACTGTTAAACTTAAGGTCACGTCAGATTTAACAAATAAGAAGACTTGTTAATCTTGTAAGCACTTGAAAATGTTGATGTTTATTAATAAATACTTATACAAATTTACATATTTACACTTTGTCACTTACTTAGTTTCATAACATTATTTACCAATAAATATAAAACGCTATTCACCACTTGGTAAATAACAATATACATATTTTCTACGTACCAATCATAAACAAATCGAACGAAACCTATTTCTTGATCACCTACAGAGCATTGAATGTTTTTTATTAGTTTAGATTCTATTGGTGTAATTAAATGCGGCTATAATTCTCTGATTGTAGCCTATTATCTATCCTCTTTCAATTATGAGAATATCACCAAAGCTCCTAATAATTAAAATTGTGTTTACGCAATTTCCGTTAATAGCGGTATGTAGCTTCCAGGATATATTGTATATTGCCTCTCATTTCCAATAACTGAATTTCGTTTGTAACTAGAATCATTACAGTTACGCAATAATACTGTATATCGAAGCGTGAAATAGTAAACAAATCATAACGTTAATTTTCATGGAGATTTTGACGAATTTTCCGATTGAATAAAATTGTTTTAGAGATAAATTTATGTTTGGGAGGTCCCGTATCTTCATAACCTTATGTTCTTTGACTTTTTCCATTGAGTTTGACCCTAAGAACATACCCTTTAACTTATTTCAGACTTATCAGAAACACCCTGTCGTTTAATAAAGATTTGCTAAAATGCAGCTCGTATATATTACCACGTTCTTCTAATGAAATACACACACCCAAGGCTTCTCGGAATTATTTTTTTTAAATCTACTTATTGTATAATCGCACGTAGATAAAAATACAATAAACAAGATATCCTTTACAAAGCACGTCATTGATAAATTACATCATAACTAAGCAACTAATTCTCAAATTCGCATTGAAACAAAACGGAACTAAACTAAAAATAAAGGTATTATTTCATTTTGTATTAAAAATTTTAATGAAATTGTTACCTAATATTTCTTAATTTTAACTGCCTTAAACTATGAATAATTACAGACAAAATATTATCATCGTTTCAAACTTTTGTGGCATTCATGAAAAAGAGAGATAAAAATTGGAAATCATGCTAACTTCTTTTACCTATATAAGTAATATCACAAGTCTATAAGGTATGTTCCATAAGTATGACACTTCCTATACTTCGAAATGTTAGAGACTAAAGCCGCATTTACACGAGAAACTTTGAAACAGTTTTAAACCGTTTTGGAATGTACAAAAAAGAATATTAAGTTGATAAAACCAGAGATCTTTCACGAGAAAATGCAAATATTATTTTTTTAAAAAGTGTTAGGCCTTTCCAAAACGGTTCCAAAGTGTCTCGTGTAAACGCGGCTTTAATGTGAGCTAATTCGAGAACGACGCAAAAATTTACTACACGCGGTTTTGCAGTTCATCTTCCTATTTAGTCTGTCCTAAGCCTTTGACAGCGCCTGACCAGGAGTCGCTTTACCAGAATCTATGACGTTTCACCTACGTCACTTCATTATAAACCCTCAGTAACCAGTGACAAACTTATGGAACAGATCTTATGAACTTATGGTAATATTTAGTGCTCTAACTGACTGACAGAATATCAACGTCCAGCTCAAACCATTTCATCTAAAGGCTCATTTACATGCACGATTGTAGCTCGTAAAAACAGGATTTTGCTTGAAATATTTTAAATCTTTTCTGCACAAGCTCAAGCTCAGCCATTTAAGAAGCTGAACTTTTGCAGGGACGTTATTCATAAGTAGTAGAAGAAAAATTATTTTAATCCGCAGTTAGCCATCGCAAAAACTGACAGCCACTAAAATTTAAAAAAAAACTTCCTTCAGGAGTAACGTGCGTACGTTTCAGCCGATTTAGCAATATACTGGTTTGCCATATCCTGAAGATGGGCTTTGTGGCATATTTGAGGCTGTAATGCCGCTTTATTTCAAAATGGCTGCACGAAAAGTTTCAAAAATGTTCTGACGAGTAATGCCAGGTCTCTTTGCCACTAGTGAATATACAGGGTCTTTCTTACAAGTCTGCCATAAATTTAAAAGAGAGTGTTCTTTGGGTCAAACTGATGAATAGATAGGTCATAGAACACGGGATCTACAACATCTAGTTACGTGGATATGGGTTTCCAACCATTGATTGGCCTTTAAAACAGGGAACTAATCAAACTGTTCAGCCTTCTATAGTCTTCAATCTAAGAACGTTATTGAACGATTATCTAGCAGAAGTGTCTACTATTAAATGGTAAAGTAAAGCTAATTGCTCCACCAGCGTGGCTATTTCCTTGTTGTTTTAGGGGCCAATGTTTGGGAGCCCATATCCCCTTAAATAAATGTTGTAAACCACATATTCTTTGACACTTCACTTTATGAAAGACTTGTGAAAAAAATCGGCCTGTAACACTTGGTTATATAACTTTGCCACAACTAAAGTAAAAAAGATTTACTTTTGTAACATAGATATTGAATCGCGGAGATATTGAGATAAAAGAAAAAAGTTATTTTAGTGAATGGAAATATACGTCGAAGGCCAATGTTATTAAATGACTTATCATTCGAAACGAACGAGGACACGTGCCAATATTTTAGTTTCAAAATTTTCACTTTGGTTTTTTCAAACTCGAAGTCTGGGACTTTGAAAGTTTTTTTATAAACTTTAAAAGCAAAAAAAAAAAAATTTAAGTTCTGGGATTCAGCCAATTACTATAGACTACACACATGTTCGACCTAGAAATTCGTGATGAAAGGGACCAAAAAGAGATTCGTAGTAGAGGCGGGCGTTTGTTTACGTTATACATTAGTCGCGTAAACGTTATTTAATGTGGCTAACACTAGGTGTAAATAGTTAAAAACTGTTCAAAACACCCCGAAAATGGTGACATAACCAAAAATGAAGCTACAGTCGTTAACAAGATATGGGTGCAGGATTTTTTTCTTAGGAGATTTTCACAATTAAAACTTAAGGTTGTAGTGGGTGAAGTCATGGGCGTCTAGAAACAAATTGGGAAATAGAGGGTGTGAATGAATCAGATGCAGGCCTACGTTCAACTGTGGAATGAAAATCTTTGAGATAAACATTACCCAAAATGGTTTACAGACAACAGTATACGATTATTTATGAATTTTTAATTGTCTTTACAACAAGGTCAAACAGAAACAAAAAATTATTTGAAGCCGAATTAATGTTAGCAGAAAATCGAATTGTCTTTTTCAATTTTAAACTTCTCAACAAAAAAGTAAGGAAATTGAAACAGTATATGTTTAAACTATTTAACTTCAAGTTTGGGACTACGTATTATTTACGAACATAGTTGGTTTTTTAAAAACGCGACTTTCAGTTAGAGCTCATCATTATCTATACATAGATCGAAAATTTGTGGATAATTATTATTAAAAATCAAAGTTGTGGATATTTACTTTTGAACATAGACAATGGATAATTCTAGACTATACCGATAAAGATATAATTACATGGAAAATAGATATAAAATGCCAATTAAGGTATAGTTTCAGTTAAAAGGACACTACAGAACAGGAACTCTTAATATTAATGACGTTAAAATAGAATTTTTTTCCAAATTTCACTTGTTCATAAGAAAATCGTAAAAATTTCTAAAGAAAACTTAAATATTTGAACTTCAGTCAAGTGAATAACTTCACTCTTATCTTTGGTTATTTTAAGTCTTCATTTAAACTAAGTCTTTTATTTAAATAGAGAAAAAGCAAAAAGAACCCTTTTCTTGATGCTTCAAAAATAAAAATGACCTTCAAAAGGCATAAACTCCACAAAACTTCAAAAATATTTAACCAGCTGTCACTTAAAGTAGCTGTGGTAAATTAAAGTATGGGTTTAAATACAATTTTTATTGTCTGTGGCTGTAACCTTAAAACTCAAACCATCAGAGAAATAAAACTAGCTATTTAACTCGAAAATAAAGAAATTCTAGTAAACCAATCAAATCATTCTAACAAAACAGCGTTTTTTGGAATATAAAAACAATTAAATTCAGCATTAAGTTTGAAACAAATTACTCACCCTATAGCGAAACGACAAACCAACCCGCGAATATACCCTCGACTTTAAGCTTCTCTTACTGGAAATAGAATTTTCCAAAAAATATTCAACTTCAGCACCAACAACTTTTTCTTCTCTATCCCGGGCGCACGTCTAAGTTAAAGCTTACTATAACTTTTTACTTTTATTTTTAAACCTTGCTCCTAAAGAGAAAAAAAAAACGAAACTGCTCGGATGTTATGAAGAGTACGCGCAACAGTTCCTTCACGACGTCAACTCAATCTTCCGGCTAAAATCGTAAAGAGAAAAAGTTTATTTCGCTTTTCCCAAATCGCACGCGCCAAGAGAGAGAGAGAGGTAGAGGAGAGAGAGACTTCTACCAGTCAGTCAAGTCCCCAGCTTCTTAGCGTCCCTTTCTAGCACGCGACAGTATGGACTCTTTAACCCTGATCGCGCAGCTCCTCTAGCGGCAGCCTGAAGACGTCTTTTCCCCAAGTCTGATTTACTCTCGAAAGTGCGTGAAAAAGTCAACTGGCACGAGCGAGATCGACTGGCCAAGTTCGCTCACCCACGCGATTATATATACACTGTTGCAACCAAAAATGCAGTAACTTTAGCTTCCTTCGGTTTCCATGACGACGGGGGAGGAGTACTGGGGCTTTTTCCCTATGATGCAAGTTTCTCAACTTCTTAACTGACATGAGATGAGACCAGGTATTATTGTAGTTCCGCTGGTAATTTGATTAAGATCGGTTGTTATGACCTCGGTTAAGACTATGGAATGAATTTGGAGAGGTGAAACAAAGGATAAGATGTTCGTTTTCTAGACGCCTAGGACAAGTTAAATAAATTCTTCCATTTTCAACCCATATGGGCAGACGAAAAACTATACGGACAGGGTTTGCTATAGTAGCCCGCGAACCAGGGTTATAGTCGTACATTACATTCGTCACTTCAACAAGACCCGAAAATTACTTCGTACTATCTGCATTGTATTAAAGAGCATGCCGATTCATACACCCTTGAAAATCATCATGAACTTATTCACTAACATGAATAACTAACAGGTTTACTCAGGGTCACCTCTTATTCGGTGATAGGAGCCATTTAGTGGTCGTCAAAAGCTCATGTTTGGTTTCAAAGACAGACCGAGGCTTTAGCATAATATAGATTTCAAATCTATGCAGGCGCTCGACATGTCAACATTCAAGAGTTCATGATTTCATTCTACCATTTTAAACTGTTACATAAGTATTAACGAATACATGTCGAGACAATAAAGTCAAAAACCAATATTACATATCCTATCTATCCGTTTCTATCGTAAACAAAACCGGGACCAGTTGCATAACTCATTCGCAAACTGCTGGGCTACCAGAAACCGAAAGGCACGCCGAAATCTACGATATATGGTATCCAGTTTGCTTATTGCAGGTTATAAAAATTACGTCACACGAGGGGCGAGAAAATATTGCTTCTCTTATCATTTTTTGAGAGTGGACTACAGGGTAACGCTAGACATAATTATTCATGTTAGTTAATATATTCATGATCGCACTTACGTCAGAGCTGACAACTCAGAAAATTCACAACTTTAAAGTAAATAATCTCATTTAGACTCGAGAGAGTTGCTTTTTTTTCAGTCGTCGTGGTCCTTCATAAGGGTGTAGGAAAAGAACTTTTTTTTGGATATTCTTCAAATACCATATAATTCTGGCTTCCAGAAATATTGGCTGTTGCAAATAGTACGATCATCTAAATTACCGATGCTTTAGGCTCAAAATGGTTTAATAAAATAGCAGGTTTCGACCAGTTGGGGGTGAAGCACAGTACACCTCCAGAACTGGCTGACTTTCTAGTACTATGTTAGTTCTACAACGATGATAAAGACTAGGGTCTTTCGAACTGTTGTTTGAAAAGTCTTGAAAGATATAATGCTATCCAGGAATGTTACTTTGGTTTCCATGCCTTCGTAAATGAAGGCTCGGTGAGATTGAAATTAGAGATTCAGGGATATTTAATACGCGGAAGTTCCTCCTCAAGTTTAAAATTCAGAGGTACATAGCCTAAAGGGTGCTGGTAAAGGAAGGGGTTGCGCATAGCAAACTGAAGTGGAAAGTGGTATAGTCGAGGGGTTCAACATTTTCGTGAAATGTTGTAGTTTTCGCGCAACATCCATAAGACGAGATCTGACATTAGAAGGACATCACAGAATCTTTGAAGAAATCGAGAAATGCGTGACAAAAATCACGACTAACCTGACGAATAGCAAAATCTCAATCAATTTACAACATCACTGAGGGGAAATCCATAAGCACAGAAGAAATCGTGCGATCCTGTACGGTATTATGGGGAATGTTGAACCTCTCGGATATCGTTTAGCCACATCCCCATCGTCCATATCGGTTACTGTCTTCTCGGCTGTCAATTTCTTTTTCGTTTACAGTGATGCGACGAAATAGGGGATCTCTTATATTAAGAGATTTTTTATGGATTGCAAATGACGCAAATTGCGCCAATTTTTTAGATAGTAACGAAAGAGGCCCTTTTTTATCGGCTTTACAAGATTGAAGATACCCTAAAGCTGCACTTACACTAAAAAGGCTGTCAATTTGATAAGCATGCTCTATAGATTGAAATATACGCGACTATCCATTATATTCCTTTCTGGATTCAAATTCGAGACTTACAGGGACCAGGGTATCTTGTAACGCAGTTGTACGATAGCTCTGTATCAGTCGTATTATATTAAGATTGTTTTGCTGTGAACTGAGTGAAGATGCTACGATTTACACTGATTCCCTACTCTATCCGATATTTAACTTATCTCTGTGTATACATGTACAGTTTCGCCAGTAATATAAGTTCAAACTTCAGCCACTAATAGTGAATTCCAATGGACTGCTTGGATCGCTCTGAGAAACTTTGAGTGTTTAAATTGTTGACCTAGAGCAGCTCTTGTTCCGATTATTACATTCCAATTTGCCTTGTGCACGACCCGAGATCCATTCGGAGCTGATCTGTATTAAAAGACAGATCAGTACCGTTCGCTCGGTAAATCAGCTTAGACAGTTTTGAGGAAAATACCAATGTAATAAACATCGAACACGAAGCAATTTAGTACAGGCGAGGGCAGAGTTTGTAAGCACAATACTCTGCCTTTGCCTGAAATTGCGTTGCGTCCGACGTTTATTAAATCCGTAATAAAACCGTTCCGGAAATGAAGTGTATTTTTCATGATCGAATTGAGAACGAGCTTTCTGCTATTTCTAGAAATTGACAAAAAATAGAGAAAATCGTAAGCCGATCTTAGAGTAGTTCATCACTGGTACTCGCTATATAAAGAGATCAGTTCCAACAATACAATAAGTTCAAAGTATTTGTGCATCCGACCCGTCTGAGTCTACCTCCTCAATTTTTAAGTACGCAAAAACTACCTTGGTTTGATGCAGTTAACAAAGTGGCATTGGTCAAAATTATTTTTAGTGCAATTGGTAGGTCTTCACATAACGAATTATTTTATCAAATTATACTTAAATAGCGCTATCTATTGTTAAGTCTCTCATGCCTAACGTTTTGTCAAATTTCAAAGACAAATTCACTTTAAATATTATGTTCTAATTATTCAAATTGATTCAAATTGATTCCAGTGGAATATCAATTTTCCAGTACTTGCGAAACACCAAAAACAGTATTATCTGATAAAACTAAGAAGGGTATTTATTTATAAGTACATCTAAGTCCCAGAACAGTTCAATTCCTCATCGAGGGTCGAAAAGGGGGAAGTCCTTCTTTATAGGTATTGTTAAAAAGAAAATAATCATTTACAGTAACTTTCTTTAAGGTTCAAACAGTTTTTCCGAACTAGTATTTACGACACAATGAAGGAATTTTGGTCACCGTGCAACGCATCTGAGTCTCATAGCTCCTAAAACAAAACCGCCACTTTAGGATTAAGCGTGAAACAGATAAGCGGTATTTGAGATACCGCCTCTAATACCAAGTGATTAATGTCGGCACTAAAAGTCTTATATTAAATCCCTAAATCCTCTACAAAGAAAAGCTTGCGCTTTTGGGCAGAAGTTTATCACTAGCTATATGTTTTGCCTCTTTTGACCCTGTAGTTTCAGATTATTATACTATTTCTCTTCGAATTTTAGATAATAATATAATAAAATATATAAATTGTATTTTATAACCCGATCAAAGTCGATGAGCATAAAGGTGGTATCTCAAATAAAAACTCGCCTATCCTTCGTAGAAATAACATTCCAATGTGTATTCTTCAAATATTGCCCACATGGTTTTTGATTTAAAAAGGGGTTGTTGTAATTTAAAACAAAGAAGAATTAGAAATTTTTTAACCCTTTAAAAGAAAAGGTCAATTTATAAAACGTAACATTTTCAGACAATATATTTTTTAACTAAGTCTCCCCTTGTTTTATCACGACTTTCGGAGTACTAGTTTTTTGGCCTATTAAAATATTGCATAATTTTCAGAAGTTTTAGCTCTCGGACTACCAAGACCTACTTTAGGGTTTAGGCTGATCATGTAACCTAAGGATTAAACGGAATGTATATATATGATTTACCAAGTTTAGAATAAATTGCGTCTTTAAGTTTACGAATACGAGTGTGTTTTAACCATACTACCAGTCAACAATCGAATAATTTTAGACTGAACTTAAACTTACACGAACGTTAATCAACACAGTTGGGAAAATAACAGGGGTTTAAAGAAACCATATGACATGTTACATATAAAGTTTTATTATTTAGTTTTAACTTATAATTTATCCAATACATGAAATAGAATTAGCGAGAGTTCATTATATGCGGGTGTAACGGAATAGAACCACTACCAGTCTACCACCGAAACTATCGATAAATTATTCACGGTCAATTTCCACCAATCACACGTCTAAAGATGCTATTCATTTAATCTTCCCTTCAAGATGAACTATACACCCCACACAATCAAACTAACAAAAATAACCCATTTAACAGTCAATAAAGAATTAAGCAAGTGGAATTATTTTATATTACTGTTAATGTTTCAATGGAAAATTCATTATTAAAACCAGGAAAAAATCAGGAAACTAATTCTACTTTAAAATAACAAGTCTACAAATGCAAATTGCTTTATCTTCCCATAATGTAAATTAAAGAAAAAAAAGGATTTTTAGATGTGGGATTTGATAAAATCATCTATTTTCAAGTAGAAAATAGAAGATTTTATCGTTAAAGAGTATTTTTCTCATAAATATGAATGTAACGTCACATTTTCGCATCTTACCAAGCCTAACAGTTGCAGTTTACTAAGAAACCGTTCCCCCTTGTGATTTAGTATGGCCCGAAAAAGTTAAGGCGCGCTTTTTCTGGCAAATCCAAAAAAAAGGATAGAATTTTCCTAGCACGCAGATATAAATAACGGTTTCTGAGGAGGTGACGTTATATTCGTTTCGGTCGAAAAGGTTACGGTTCGTCTTAAAATTCTCTCGAGTGCTACCACCACCAGCAGCTTACTTGGCAAAAGAAAAGGCTCAATTTATTTCTTCCGTCGTGTAAAAGAGAGGGTTTTACTGGACACAGGGGTGCAATTAAAGAGACGAAACGGTAAGGGAAAAAACCTTAGGCCAATTCTCCGGTTTATGTCGCGTACGAGTGTTTCACAGGAAAATGTGGCAAACCCCTGATGTGCAATTGAAGCCTTATTAACCAAATGTTTGCTCTTTTTTTAACGTGGTAAAGATTAATAAAAAATTATTTTACTTATTCCTGACCAATTACGTAGTTTTCCCGAGACAATTCCGTAGTTAAAGGCCGACTTCCATCGAAAAGAGTTCTAGCGAACTGAAGATGCACAATAGAGAATTTCCTTCAGGGGAAAGCAAAAATTCGAAAGGAAATAAAAAACAATTTCTATTGTTCATCTTCAGTTCGCTAGAACCACATTGCACGGCTTTCAGTTAGCGAGAACCCTTCCAGCGGGGCTTCGAAAATCGGTACGATCGCTTCATTGTTAGTCTCGATGCTCGGTTTTCAGTTCGCTAGAACCCTTTTCGCTGGAAGTCGGCCTTTAAGATGATTCTCGATAATAATGACTATGCAGTATGCTCATTAGTTATCGTCAATGCAATACTAAAATCACTACTACTTTCAAAAAAAACTACCTAAACTAAGCGTCTGGAAATCGGGGTTTGTGTCCTGTCTATGTTGTCGTTAAACACTAAATAATCATTGGGCAAACCCGCATGAAACATCTTATAACTTTCAATTTCAGAAAAACCATGTGCGTCTAATCAGGGATAGATTTAATTTTAGAAGTTGGAATAGAGGAAGGTTAGTATTTACTTCAATCCGACTCATAGCCCAGTAAAAAGCCCCTCCCTCCAACACGTATTTAAAAGTTTCGAATTATCTTATTGGCTCACTTAAACTACGTTTTGACGACGTTGCTGACGGGGACGGCGAAAAATACGTATTCCTTTCTTCCTCTGTCGCTATGACCCGCCTCTTCATTCATACCCCTCTGTCCCGTGGAAGGGGGTCCGGGACTTTGACGCGCGCCCACATTACTCTCTTCTCCATTCCTACTTCTAAAATTAAATCTATCCCTGGTCTAATAAGATGAATTTCCAAAATTGCATAAAGAAAAGTAATGTAAACAAACAATCCAATTTATGATTGAGACAATCTATTATGCTCATGAATTCTTTCAAAATCAGCGAGTGAACTGGAAGACAGGGCACAATTAGTTCAAGGTGATGCTTCTAATTTATCCATGAATATGCAGACTATTAGGATTTGTAAAATTATCTTTTAACTAGAATCGATAGAAAATCATTTGATTTCCACCTCAATCCCCCTTTTTAAGTCCTATTAATAGTTAAACCTTTTTGAAAATAAAATTTTGTAAACATTGGTCATACGAAATCTATAAGGGTAATAATTAATTTCAGCTCAATTACAAAAAATGCTTCCCGTATTATAAACTGTACCACAAGTAGAATAATCTTACACCAAGTTCCTATGTAAGATTTTTTGCCGTAGCCTCTGTGTCTGAAAGTTCTGACGTTAAGCTTTTTAAAGTTCCCAACGGAGCTCGCGTGAATGGAGAGATAAAATTTCTAAAATATCGGCCACGACCGAGAACGAGCTTTTGAAGCAGCGCTCCACAGCGGTGGAGAGTGAAGTAAAACAGGCGGGGTTAATTTTTTTATCCGAGTAAGTTCAAGCATGGAGCGTTCATCCAAGTGCACGATGTTTGCGTTTTTTATGGCAACGGTGTATCGTGTGGAGTGCAAACGTTTTTAAAGAAAGCCGACGGAATTATATTTTTCTGGCGCGGAAATACTCTGAGTTTGTTTTGAGAGCCTTTTATCCATTTCTAAATTAATACATTTACACCCGATTCGTTATTCGTAACTTGCTCCGCCATAACGTAAACTCCGATCGTCTTATAAGATCTCCGTCTCTCTATTGGCTGAGTAACTCACCACAAGCGGACCCAACCTCCAATCCAAAAATTGAAGTTTCGTACATTTTTTAAGGGGGGTGGAATTTTTTTAGTGAGACCCAGCTTTCCGCGGCTGATGTTAGTTGGCGCCGAGAAAAAATGTTAGTAGAGAAAACCTTTGGGTGTTCAACTACCGTTTACTCTACAGTAAATACATTCGGCCTAGCCTTGGGATATCAAGTTTTAGGAACACTCGAGATGAGACGTTCGTTAGAGAGAACCTGACACACAATACCCTCATTCCTAGGCTGGAAAGCTATGTCCTTTTAGATCATCTCCTTTTGACTGTACAGTATAAGTAAAACAGAACTAATAAAATATTAACTTGCATCGAGAATAATAATGGAACGCAATATAAACCGAAGTGTCCAGAAGAATGCCAAGAGCTGCCGGACTAACTAGTAAAGTCGTTAATATTCACGCACTTTCAGCCGTATTTATTGAGCTCTAAAATATAAAGGCAACCTTTTCGCAAAAGAGTATAACTCGGCATACTAGGTGTTGGTTGTGCCTGGGAACCGAAACATAAGGTAATGCTTTTAATTGAATGACAATGTCGCTTATGATGTGTTTTTCTCTTCTTCTTTGCATGTCTTTACGACAAGCCATTAAGTGCATTAGGGTTCTTTTTATAAAACAGCGTTTCGTTCTAGCGCAGATAAGTAAAACAGATTTTGAAAATACCTTTAATGCTTCTAGGGCCTAGTCCAAAACCAATTTAAAATTAAAGTCGGTAAGCGTTTTACCTCAAAACTGATGCAAGGTGACGGAAAATTAAGATCAACAACTTAAGAGGGACGTTAAGGTTCGCTTTTAAAATAAATAATTTAATAAGCCATATGTCCTATAGGTAATGGCATTATCGTTAAATGAAGCCATAAAACTGAAAAAATTACATTAAGGGATAGGCGTTTTGTAAACTATAACAGAGCGGCTAAACAAATTGTGGGCGCCTATACAGTAACTGAAATGTGACAACACCACATTTATAACAGATACAATCAGGAGTCTATAAGAACGTATTTTCGGGGAGGCTATACTGGCAATGTTAAAACTTTGGAGCTATACAAAGCATATCCGTTGGAATTTGCGGGGACCACCAAAATTGTAATAGTGCGGATATTTTTCTTATATTTTATAAAGCAATGTCTTTCACCTCCCTTTCCTCAAATTTCGTTAATTTTTTACGGCCAAACACTGAAATTCATACCATTCGTTCAGGTTCGAAGCCATTGTCGCAAATAGTCGTACATTTGTTTGTAACTGTCACGGAATTTCCAAGAATAAGTGATTAATTACGTATATTTTACGATGAAATTGCCGGTTGGTATATTTCGGCTTGTTTATAGCAAAATAGACTTCATTTAATCGCTTATATTCCCTAATTCCAAGACATTCATAAAACAAAACCCTTCTAGAATGATCCATTACCTCTTTTCCAAGTTTCAGTGGAACTAGGATTTGGAAAGGCAACTCATTATTCTGGGTGAAGTCACCTATACCACTTTGGTGAAGTAATGAGCATGATTTTCCTAAACTATCCCTTGCGAATAATGATTTTTGAAATAACGAAAAAGATTGTCCTAAAATATCAGTTGAAAAAAATTACTTTTAAATGCTAATTTTGTGGTAACCCAAGCTGAGCAAACATACTAATTTTTCCACAGAGCCCGGTCTCTAGCCAAGCTAACCTTACAGCAAACATCAAAGCCAGCATTACAGTATTTCAAAGAGTAAGAAAAACGAATAGGCTAGATTAAAAAACTAATTATTCAAAACTTCAATAATTCTGAGAGTATAAATAACAAGCTCTAACCTTTAACCCTCAGAACAATTATATTAAATGTGGGTTGCTTGCTCCGATCCCAATTTATATGCCCTTTGTGACCTCCTCCAATCCATTCTCTACTAAATACAGATGAAGCAGCTGCATTATTCACTTTCTTTTTATTATAGGGTTCATTGACAACTTTTGGAAAACCAATTTCCATGACAATTCCAGTTTTTCGCATATATTTCCAGGTTTTTCACATATATTTCCTTGACATATCCACGTTTTTCACATATATTTCCTTGACATATCCACGTTTTCACATATATTTATTTCCCTGACATATCCACGTTTTTCACATATATTTATTTCCCTGACATATCCACGTTTTTCACATATATTTATTTCCCTGACATATCCACGTTTTTCACATATATTTATTTCCCTGACATATCCACGTTTTTCACATATATTTATTTCCCTGAAATATCCACGTTTTTCACATATATTTCCCTGACATATCCACGTTTTTCACATATTTATTTCCCTGACATATCCACGTTTTTCACATATTTATTTCCCTGACATATCCACGTTTTTCACATATTTATTTCCCTGACATATCCACGTTTTTCACATATTTCCCTGACATATCCACGTTTTTCACATATATTTCCCTGACATATCCACGTTTTTCACATATATTTAATTCCTTGACATATCCAGGCTTTCACATATATTTATTTCCCTGACATATCCAGGCTTTCACATATATTTATTTCCCTGACATATACACGTTTTTCACATATATTTCCCTGACATATCCAGATAATTTGCCATATATTTCCCTGACATATCCAGATAATTTGCCATATAATTCCCTGACATATCCAGATAATTTGCCATATAATTCCCTGACATATCCAGATAATTTGCCATATAATTCCCTGACATATCCAGATAATTTGCCATATAATTCCCTGACATATCCAGATAATTTGCCATATAATTCCCTGACATTTCTAGTTTTCTCAGATACATTTCCCTGCCGTATGCAGGTTTTATCCCAGATATTTTCCAGACATGTTCAGATTTTTTCCCATATATTTCCCTGATATTTGCAGATTTGTTACCTATATATTTCCTTGAAATTTCTAGTTTTCTCCCATACATTTCTCTTACATATCCAGGTTTTATCCAAGATATTTTCCTGACATGTTCAGATTTTTTCCCATATATTTTCCTGACATTTTCAGTTTTAAAATAGACCCAACAAAAACCTATGCTTTACTTATGTTACTTTCACACAGGGTTGCCAATTAAATTATTCAAAACTTCATGGATAAAGTAGGAAATTTCTAGGCGAATTATTGGAAAAAATTATTCAAAACTTTAAAATATAGGATGTATAATGGCAAATTATAGGAAATCAAGCAGGCCTTATACACGTGAACTAAAAAATGAAAAGTGACTAATAATTTCACAAACAGTAGGGGAAAGAAGGCTTAAAATGTCAGTAAAAATTATCAAATTAAACTTTTAAACAGGACACGTAGCTTGTAATGTAAATAAATTATAGTTTTAAACATAGACAAATAATTTAATTTGAATTGGATGCTAGAAATTGAAAGAAGATTCAGCAAGCGAAGAAAGCTCCGTGATTTTTAGGTCTGATCAATACCATATATCCAAAAAGAGCAAACATCGAAGACAAACTTAAAAGATATTAAAAAAATTTCTGACTTTTCCCTAATTTCCCTGAATATTACTAAAAAGTATAAATTTCCTGAGTTTTCCCTGAGTTTTGAGTTAATTGTTCAGGTGAAATCATTTTTAAAACAAACCCAAAGTTAGTCTTAACTGAAAACTCAGAATTAATTAAAAATGTTTATTTTTTTTATAGCTACTCTTGGCTATTTGACGATTCCTTCAAATGTAAGTCGTTGGTGCATTAAATTTGCCATAAAAGCAATATTAAGCTTACGGCTAGAAGCACCGTTACGTTTTAAACAGACGGAAGAAGAGACGAAGAGGGTGGAAAGTTTCAATGCTTTTAAATTGCGTACGCTTCGTTTATTAGAGAATATCCTCTCTTTAATTCGTTAAGCAAACAAAACCGGATCTTATTACATTAAAACATTTTTGAATGGGCTTGGCTATAAAATGAGTTGGGATGGTATAGAAGAACTGAATGAGGGAGGAGGGTATGACGAGCATTAATATTTCCAAGTGGTTTTCACCTCGGTTCAGAAACTCATTGAGCGAAAATCGTTTCCTACTTCTAACCCCAGGCGAGATCCCTCCTCGCGTTACTCACGACAGAACGAACACAGATCGGCATCGACCAATAACAATTTAGAGGTACCTCGAGAAACTTTATATCTACTGGTACTTAATTTAAAGACAAATTAACTATTCGCGAAAGAGCAGCTTCGAAGTTTCATTCGCAACTGAGGTGGCGTGGTATGACTTTTCAGGTTCGATGTGATTTTGAGATAAACCTTTGTGTAAAATTTAACGAAGACCTATCACTTAATTTACTTGACTCTGGAGTTTCATTCACTGACCAGTTCAGTTGTTAACAGTCATACATAGTAAAACGCTCTGTTAGGCCACAATCCACAAAGGAACAACCGTGAAGAGCCTTGAGCTTGTGCTCTCCAAGTACATAATTAACTCTAATTTCAGAGACTTGGTGCTCAGAGTAACAAAGGTGCAGCCATAAGAAAAACCTTACGATACCAGCTGGGTATTAAAATATTTTTGCCATGAATCCGTTTAGGCGGAAAAATTCGGAATAATCCACAAATTTGTGGATGAAAAATATTTACTATGCAACAATGGCTGATAATTTCCTAGTATGGATAAAGATAATATAACGTGCAAAATGGACAACATAAATACCGAGTTCAACTAGGGTAGTCCAGCTACAGTGTTTTACTTCGCAAGGGAGTCGTATTCGTGCTTCAGAAAGATAGTCATACACCTCAGCTGAACTGACTTGACTCAACGTTCTTCAAAGTGACGTTGTTCCACTCAAGTTTATTTACATTGCCAAGAGAAGTTGTCATTTCTATCTTTCCCTCGGAAGTCACAACTACCGCACGCTTTTAAATGGTTGAGTAAACAATAGAGAGTTGGATCGCTAACTCTCTCGTTCCTCTAGATATAGATTCAGTCCGCTAATTCGTAACCAAGCTTCGAGGGATCTCTAGAATTGGAGAGCGAGTATAAACAGTACCTACATGAGAGCTGGCTGGCTGGCTTTGGGAAGGGGTGCAGCTATCATAACAACGCGCTTCATCGAAGACCGATTCGAATTAACCTTTATAAACTTAATAGGAGGATTGAATATTGATAAAGAAAAGTTTTACGAAATATATTCTCTTGGTATACTATATGTATACATACAAAGCATAAGAAACTAGTCAACAACCATTTCAGGGTTGGTGTCCAAGAAGGACGCTCTGGTAAGAAGGAACGCTTTTCTTGCGATTAAAAAGTATGGAATAATAGTGCACCTTTTCCGGAAAGTTTTTGTATATATATGTATATTAATTAAATTTTGCAGAAACCCTAAGGTTTTGTAAATTTAATAAATAAAAATGGCATTCGTCCAACTAAAAAGAAGGGTCTGCAGCCCTTGAAAATCAGGATTAAAAAAAACCTCGGTTTTATTTTGCGGTTTTGGGTTTTTATTTTTAGCAGTATTGTAGAAATTGTCATTCAAAAGTCTTAGTAAATGACTCAGTAAAAAAGTCTTAAAATGTTTCATAAAAAGTAATAACTATTATTAAATAATGCCTTTTAAGTTGAAACAAAATTTTCAAAATGAAATTATTCTAGCATTCAAATTCATCAAAATTAAGATTTTAGTGATGGGTTTTATTAAGTGGTTTTTAATGATTGGTAAAACGCACGGGTTTATTGGGCTGGGTTTTTTTAATTCGAAACCAGTTGAAAACAGCCCTGTAACAATGCCGACAAACAGGGATCTACACTTGAAAAGAAAGTCCATGATCCAACTGTAATCATTTAATTTCCTTTCGTCATAAATTCGGCGAGTTTAAAGTATTGGAATTAATGTTAAGAATTATCTGAAAATCTATGAGTGTAGAGCATTCGTTGCAAAGCATAGCATATCATGTAAATCAAGAAAAACTACTTCAAACTGTGAAATAAAATTAGGCCAGGCTAAGATTATATGTACTGTTTAGGATAATTTAGCCTGATTTTAAAATTTATTGTTTCTTATAAGCTTTTAAAAAATCCAGTTATCGCAAAGACACATTAGAAGGGTTACATTTTGAAATGTGTGGAATATCCTATGTCTGTGTCTACAATGGAAGAGATGGATGGATGAAGAAAGGTTGAATAATCAGTACCGGGTCAAAAACGATCAAAATTAAAGTGAGATATGGAAGAGCCTCCGCACCCATCGAGTTTTTCGCATTTATAAGGGGATTGTGTAAGAGGACCTGTAGAATTATGCACGCTTACTACACTATTTGCTTATCGGAGAAAATGCCTTTAAAGGAAATAGGAGAAAGACAAGGGGAGAATGATGGATAAGCGGATGCGAGAAGAGAAAATAGGGAGGATGGAGAGGCGCTTGCTGCTGCCGCAAAATTGGATTAGTGCGCGGGAAAAATGGCACCAAAACAGAAGCGCGTGCCTAACTCGTGAGATCCTATATGAGAAGTTTATTCAACTATATACTTTAGCGTCATTAAAAAGCCTAAAGTTTAAGCGAAAGTCTTAAACCTATGGGCAGTTCTAAAGAACTAAATATATGCTACACGAATTTTTAGAAATACGAATGAAAATTAAAGATTGACGCAAAATAAAAAACGTCCATACTTTCCCAGTTGCAGCATCTGGCATATTTTACCCATAAAATTCGTAATTCAACCTGAACAAGCCATTTTTTCTAACAATATCCATAGATACAATAAAAGTCTAATCATCAAAGCCCAGCCCAGATGCCCACAACCGCTTTACCAGTATAGGTGCTCATTAAAAAGTTTTTCAAATTAGCGCCAACTTAGAAAATGGTGATCACAACATTAAAAACATGCCTTGCTTTTATACGGTTCAATATTTACCCAAGTTAACATGTCCTAGAGACGTGTTGCAAGGTTTCTGATTTGAATACACGGCCATCTTGGAAAATGGCGTCGAGAGAAAGTTTATCAAAATGTGTTCCCGGGATAAAGTTTGCAAATTTTTATGGTTAAATAAGCTGACTGCATACATTGTTTTTGGTTAGAATCTGTGGTCACCTTGAAAATGGCTGCCAAAACAGCGGACGGAATCGATTTAAAGGGACACATCGGTCAATTAACTTTTCTTTTCTAATCGAAAGAGCATACACATCAATTTGAACAATGTTTATTTCCATAACATTAAAGAAGATACAAGGAATTAAGCTTCCTTAATGGACACTGCGCGTTAGCCTTCTCCGCGAAGCACTGGGGACGTCCTTTATTGGAAGAATCGGTCAGCCAATACGGTAGTCTTCTGTGCTTCATGGTGAAGCCTAAAGTGTAGTGCCCATTACGGAAACGTAACTGCTTGTATCTTCTTTAATGTTGTAGATAGAATCATGGTTTCAATTAATATATTCATTTTTTTAAGCTGTATCATGCAAAACAGAATAAATTTTAGTACCCCTTTAACATTTAAAATTTTTTAGAGCATCTTAGTCGCATTGGCCGCAGACACCTTTGCTACTATTGATACATAACACACCTGCAATCTGAAATAAAATACTATTCAAACTTCACTCTGTATACCCATTAGAACGACTTCCCATAAATCGAAGAATATCAACCAATGATAACTTGCAGCCGTATACACCTCATTCTCTAAAGAGACCCCCGCAGGACCAATAAAGTCGAAAAATATATGAACAGTGGTGTTTTATAGAGGGGACTGCATGGGGAATCTATATTAAATACAGAGGGGTGAGTGTATGTATGGTTTGAGAGGGACATTCCACAGGTGCTAGCGAGTTCGTCGCCGAGTCAGCGATGGACAATATCCTTCATCTCAGAGAGTCGTGATCGAGAGAGACAGATAACGAGAGCGGAGGACCAAGAGCGGAAAAAATAGGGAAGGAGTGATGGGGGCATTAGGATCTATAGTTTAGTGGAAGAGGGAGAGAAACGGGAATATAATTACGCACGGGCCACGAAAGCTTATATACACTTTGATATATTGTATGTATTCCCTTTCTCGTTCCACGCGTTTAATGGGGGTGACTCATTGATTGACAAAAATAGCGGATGATATTAACTGTGATAAAAAAGGGGAATGAATAAGTTCTGGCGTATACCGACCGGTATTGGCAGTTGTCGCCTATGACTGGATTAAGTCTTATGGACAATTAATAGGAGTAGACATGTCATGGGCCATATGAGCCTAAGGCTGATGGTATAGTGTCAGTGAAAGCCTTGAGGGAAAGTATACAGTAAAATGTAATATTCCTAATTTGATTGCTCATTCAATCCAAAAAGGATAATTTTAAGAAGTGGCAATTTACATTTCCGCGACGAAATCATGAAAATTTCGATCATAAATAATATAATATATATTTGTGGAACCTTTTTTATGGTAACATTTCAAATTTGGCAAACCATTGACTAGTTTGAGACAACATGATTTCGCAAAATGTTTTCAAGGTGAAAAAGTTCCACAAGGCGAACAACTATGAACACTGTTGTTCGGGGAGTGAATTATTTCTACAGATGTTCATTGTGCTTAAACAAAGCAATAAAAGGCCATCCCGATTATGCTTATCTCTTCGTAACAACCGTATTAAATTGATCAGAGTGAATAGAGGAATAGGAGTAGAAACTTGAGCTTGATAATTCCACTCCGAATTTTGGGTTCCTACTTAATTCGTAAGATCATATACTTGAGCAGACAATAAAATTAAACCAATAAGAACCGTCGAGGATAAGACAAAAACGGATTTAGTTCTATAAAACTAGGAGTCTTTTTATAATACCTTAGCAAAGGCTAACTTTCTATTCCTACTCAAATTTTTCTCTATTGTCTATCTTCTACAGCGCATGCCTTATCCACCATTCGAGCTGAATACAGTTTCAAATTTCATTTAAACTTTAAGAAAAACGGCAAAATGATAAATTGCTTTCAACAAAATAAAGGTTTAGAGTGATTCTACTACCTGGATTGTTCATTATTTCGTTGAGAGCCAAAACTACATGTGGTAAAGGTTTCCTCTATATACTGAATTGAACTTTACACCGAACGAAATTTCAACAAATACTCATTTGAATAAACTTAACGTGCAGGTATCGTTTTCCATTGCGAATTGTAAAAATCGTAATTCAATATTGAAAAGAAACTATCTCAAATTTCGTTTCAGGCAGATTCCGAATATTTATTAAGTTAATGACCTATAATTAAGTAATCCAAAACTCGACCCTACAATATTTGAAATGGCATACGTAAAAACATATCAGATTTCCAATTCGAATGCCATCCGTTTTTGAGAATTTATCCTATCGCACAAATAAGATCCTATTGCAATTGTACTAAAACAAGTTTTTCACTTCATAACGTTGGCTGTACACCTTAAAAAAAAATGCGTAATCTGCAGGGTCTTAATTTGAACAAAACACGACTTCATTTTAATTTCAAGTAGGCTTTATTTCGAGGACACATCATGACTTGTCTGCTCAGACATAAGTTCTATAATTTAGAACCATATTCCAACATTTAGAGTTTAAAGGGAGCATAAATTTCGATTTTATTATAATGAAATTTGAAATGCTTATTATTGGTAAATAACTCAATTGAGTTGTTTATCAAACTATACTAATTAACATTTCAATATTCTCTCGAAAAGGAAAAGCGATAAATATTCAGAGCCTTTCATCAGTACATATCCGTAAAAGGGAGGGTGAAAAGGAAAATCAAATGATTTTTTATCGAATCTTTAACTTATTTTAAGTGCAACCTGCCCAGCAAAATATCCAGGAATTACTTCCGAATGATTCTAAAACTCTAATTAATTGAGATTGCACAAAAAATTTGAAATAGCATCTCCGACCCATCACGTAATGATAGATATTTCACTATGCAGAATGGTCTTATAATTAGTAAAACAATCGATAAAAAAGAAACTTAATTCTCCTTTTCACCCTCCCTTTAAGAGTTAGGAGACAGATATGGAACAAACTATCATACACAAAAGAAATTTTAAGTTGCATGTTATGAAGTGAGAAGCGAAATTCACCACAAAAAGCAAAACCAAATGTAAAAAAAAAAACAAAAAACTAATAGTTCAGAAAACGTAACGACGTTGAATTTAAACCTGACTATAGCGCTCAGAATCATAAACAATTACCTAAAATGATCATTTATAGATAAAATCTTTTCGTATCAATTAGTTGAGTTTCATGAATGAATTTTTAGCACTGAAGCTGCAGATGAATAATTTCAAGTAGAAATTTCGTATTTCTTACAATTCCTAACTTGAGTAAAATTATACTTAATTGCTTCAAACTTATCGAAAATAAACCTCGAACCTGTTACCCCTACGGTATTGGTTTGAAATCAGCCCACCTACCCATGGACAGGCATGAGGATTGGGAGCTAGGTTAGCAAAGAGTACCGCCTGACGAAAGCGCCGCGGTGGCGGCTACTGGAAATTCATCTCCACAAACAGACTCAAGTGAAAAATATTAAATCTTGGTCCCTCGAGAACAGTGGCCTAATAGGCGTCAATAGATGCCAAAAATATAATAAATGTGACAAACTGAGTAAACCTTTATCATTCGTTTATTTTTAGTTCATCTAATTAAAGATATTAAGATATTTATAATAGTTTAGTAAATATAACTCAGGGTTACTTTATAAAACGAATATAATGTTAAGCTTTGGCCAAAAAACGAATTTTGTTTCTTTAAATGATCACGTGTCACTTGTGGAGATATATTGTGGTCTGCCGACACATGAGGGCGCGTGCTACGCGTTTCAATTTGAAAACTGCGGTTTAAGACGGGGATGCCTGTCCATGGGTAGGTGGTGTGAGGTTTGAATTCATACAGGCTGAGTGAGGTAAGGGTAAGGTAGGAGTTGGAGGTTAGATTTGGCAGATGCCACTTAACAAATAGCGATGCAGTAGTCCACGTTTTTAAGACAAACTAAATACTAATAATTATTTTGCAATATGAGATCATTAATTTTTTAATATTTTTCCTTTTATATTTTTTTTTTAAAAAACCCGTTCTTTTAAAATATATTGTTATGTTGCTGAACTTTTTCTTTAGCTAGAATGGGAAATTGTATATTTTAGGCGACCAGACGAAAGATGGTAATATTCCGCTCATCTTACCCATAGAACGCTGTTAGTTGGAGCGCTAACACTAATTGGCCAGACAGGGTTGCAACAGATTTTTCATTTCAAAATTCCCGGACTTTTCCAGGTTTTCCCTGACCATCTAAAGCTAATTTCCCTTACCAGTTTTCAAACTTACACCAACAGAAAAGTAAGAATGCAGCCTTTAAAAATTTCAAATTTATCATCAGCTTTGTACTTACAATTATGCTAATTTTATCACAGTTTTTAATTGAAACTACTATTTAGAAGTTAATAAAACTTTGTTAGGAACTATCAGAAACAGGTAATGTAGGCCTATAGAACGTTATCATTGAGCTGGTGCGCCTAATTTGCCGTGGCTACACATTTTCTAGTCAGTATGCAACGGAAATTCCCTGACTTTTACAGAAAAATTCAAATTCCCTGACTATTTACACCCTTTTTCTAATTCCTTGACTTTCAAAGGTTTTCTCGGATTTCCAGGTACTGTGACAACCCTGCCAGAGATTTTCCGATAGTCTTTCCTGGTTATCTTAAGTGAAACCCGAGATTTTGGAATCAATTTTACATATCAACCATCCTTTTTTTTAAAGGGCAAAGTTAAAACTTTCATCATCAGTTGAGACCAGGGATACCCTACCTACATTATCGTCCCAACTAAATAATGCAATTTATACAAAGTGTACTATAAGGCTAAGCTAGAAAGAGATAATTTTAGTTTGAAATGAGCAAAGCACTGCACATGAGATGAACTATAACACGAGAAGGTAACTGGAAGCCAAGTCGTGGAAGAAAGCAGAGCAAGATTGAGTAGTTTCTCGTCCGAAAACTTGCGCTCTCGAATATCTAGTTGCGTAGTTTTCCCAAAAGAGGAAGGGGAATTTTCTTTCCAAGTTAAGACTTAGAAGACACCTAAAGACAAAAATAAACTTCTGATAGCTTGCTAGGTGTAAAGATACTGGTTCCCGAGGCACTCATCGGTCAAGCAATACCGAGCACTATAACTCAGAGGGTCATCCAATCAAGGATAATGAATACCAGTCCACCTACAGAAGATGTGCCAGTAATTTTAGGCATTTCTTGTCATTTAATTTAGTATTTTTGGCGAACAGAACGTAAGGGTAAAACCAAAACTTTAAAGAACAATAAATTATCTTATTTAGTCCACAAAGTTACAAATTTATAATTATGATTCATATTTTTAGCTCTCCGGGTGACGATGACGTCACGGAGGGGTATTACACTGAACGTGTCTGTGTGTGTGTCTGTAACAGCGTTTGCAGTTGGCAAACGTGTTCGCAGAAAGCAATTTTCGGCTTCTACTCCCGTCGTTAACGGCAATCGGCTAGAGTTAAGAGAAACGTCTAGCCTCTCAATGGCAGGGCTTCCACCAAAGCTTCACGTAATTGCGGGTTTTCTTACATATTTATTGTGAATCAATCGCCTTTTAACATCAGCATTAGCAGGAGCAGATGACAAAGGAGTCTCGGACGCTAGCTTCCATAATGTAGAGGGCAATGGGATCCGCGAACGTCACGGTTATTAACCAAAATCATTACGCCAGTGCCACCTCTCGTAGAAAATTTGAGCATTATTTTCCCACCAATAGCGTGGCTGCAAAGTCTCGAAAGGAGATCTGGGAAATCGTGTCTGGACCCTCTCTTTAAAAATACGTATCGTCTGCTTATAATTAGCCTAGGCTTAACGAGTATTAGAGTTAAAAAATGGATTTCAACGGCTTTTTAAACTTTTTTTAGACTAAAATGGATAATGAAAAGCCCAGCGAGTAACGTATGTACACTATTAAAAAACTAAAATGTGTTTCAGTGCCAATTTTTTCTAAATTTATTCTTGAATTAAATGATAGCTACAAGAGGTTGGGAAAAGAAATCACTCACGATCTTTTAAAACCCAAAAAGTAAGAGACAGTGATTTCGTTTCCAACCTCTTGTAGCAGTCAATTAATTCCTACCTTTAAGGTCACAAAATGTAGTCTTATCTTTTATCTTAATACCAACGATTACAGCTGTTTGAATAAAGTAATTATATTGTGTATATTTATGTCGCGATCGGGTAAGACGAACCTCAGTAGCCACCGTTAGTCCGTTATTACAAAAAACATTTCCCAGCAGACTTTGGTGCCAGATATAATCCACCAAAAGCATCGTCTGCTATAATGTCTGATAGCGCCTCTATGGCAAACGATACCGCTACAGCTGTGACGTACGCGGGTCCCATTGCCCTCTATATTGTGGAAGATAGCGTCCGAGACTCCTTTGTCATCTGCTCCTGGCATTAGCTATGTTTAAAATGATTTAAGGAATAAAGTTTCTTAAAACGATTTAGCTAGAATTAAGGTAAATTAATGACGATTAAAATAATAAGTGTCAATTGCACTTATTTAATTATTTTAGAAAAACCTCTTAACTGCGTCTCCACTCGGAGAGGTTTATTTTGATTTCCCAACTTGTTATTCATCGGCATTTAAAGGCGACGTTAAAAATATCTTCATGTTGTTAAATTTTACTGTATAAATAAGATGTTGAAACCCAATATAAGAGAATTTTTCGGGTGTTTAACAAAAACATGTCTAAAAATGGTAAAAGGTGACGAAAATATGACTGACTATTTTAGGAGCATACACATCGTGAAAGGAGAGTGCATTCTCCAAATAGATTTTTTCCTCTAGTTAAAATTTCGCACGCAAGGCCCGATATTCGCACTAGGCATTAGCTCCAGCCAAAACATTCCTGAACCAAGAGAGTAAGGAGAAAACTTCACAATTTCCTCACCCTAACCTCAAGAAGCTAAACACAGCCAAGTTTCACTAGGCTGTTTAAGCCTATCCTTAAGAATTGTATTAGTAATGGACCACTTTCGTTACAAGTTATTTTGCAAATGTTTGCATACATAAGAGTATGTTCAAATTTATTAAGTAGCAGCAGAAGTGGATAATAGAAGAAGGGTGGCACTCAGTATCCTCTTAATGATTTAGTTATGTAACTTGATTCTTCCCAAGTTCACCCTCTTTCTTTGCTCTACTGCTCATCAAACTTCAGAAGACATTGCACCGGTGAATTTTGGTACTAAATCCTCAGCAATTAACCAACAAACCTCGTCTTGAGGTGCGAAAAAAATCCACAAGCATCTTGGCAAATAATTAAGCGCTAATAGAGTAATAAAGAGGGAAATATTTATCGCTTATTTGATTCGGTTTAGTAACCTGGCTCCAAATGTATTAAGGTTTGGAAGAATCATGTTAGAATTACACCGCTTTCTGTTACACTTCTCTCGAAGAGAAGGATTATATACTTCTGGCAGCAGGATCAAAGGCTGTAATATTCCTGCAGTAGTCCGGCACCAAAGTAGCCAATTCACATTTTTCATCCCCCTCCAAGAAGGGAAAACCATTCCCGAAGTCTGCACGTGCGTGCAAAATAAGGCGGGAAATTTAATCCGAAAGTAAACGGGTTCGACGAAAACTCCCCTTTTACTATTTTGGTTCAACGGCAGTTTGCAATATAATTAAACTTGATGCGGATGAATGCGTAGCTTTTAAAAGTAGTTCTGGCAAACTGCTCTTGAACGGCGAAGTATTTACGTATTAGTATGGCAAGGCCTAACTGGCGCGTGGTTATCGAGTGAGAGGAATGAAGCAAAAACAAAATGGGGAAGTTAGGTTTCCGGGTTGACTGCCGTTCTGGATGCACGCGTGTAAAAATCCTGTCACTGTGGAAAAAAAGATTGCCAACGGCTCGATTTAGCATCCCACTCTTTATAAATAGACCTAGGATAGATAAAAGAAAAAGAGTTAGAAAGGGGACGGTTTTGATAACGTGAAAGGTTGAGAGGCAGAAGCGACAGGCGGTGAAAAATCGTATGACTTTGATGAAATGAAATAGATTAAATGAGACTTAATGGCACTTTTATAGAGCGAATGGTTACAACAAAAACAATCGAAGTGTGAACTTTTATCTTCTGAAAGTATCGGCTATAAAATTTCAAATAAAAAGCTAAGCTATTGTAAATGTATTTTAACATATGTTATAGTAAGAAAGGTGCAAGTAGGTTGGATTTAACACGAATACGCATAAAGAACCCCTTTTGAGAGATGAAAATTAATTCTACTTTAGAGAATGAACCTGTGCAATTGTTTTACAGACTTTTATGTTTATGTCATCAAACATATGTTTGTTTAAAGGGAGGGTGAAGTGGAAATTCAAGTGATTTTTCATCGATTCTTCTACATATTGTAAAACCAGTCTGCATAGTCCAGGAAATATCTCCGAATGATTTTGAAATTAAAATTGGTTAAGATTTTATGGATAACTTGAAAAAAGGACCTCTGACCAATCGCGTGAAGAAAATTCTCGTGACACGCTCTATGCCAAATTAAATTTATCGCGAGATTTGATAAAATTTGCGCGCGATGTCATAATGGTGGCGCTAGATGTAGAGCAAGCACCGGGAATTTTGTTAACAGGACGGCAGGGCGTTATGCGATTGGTCAGAGGTCCTTATTTCAAATTATCCTTAAAATCTGAGCCTAATTTGAATTTTAAAATCATTCGGAGGTATTTCCTGAATGTTTCATTATGCAGTAGTGGAAGAATCGATAAAAAATCACTTGATTTTGCACTTCACTCTCCCTTAAAAATTAATTTATGCTGAGTTTAGTAAAAGACCGTTAAGATATTATTATTTATGATAACTATTCTTGGACGATTGATAAGTTCTAAAATACAACAGTTACAATTCTCCAGCAAGGAAATAAAATCAGATCGGTTACTTCAACTGTTACAGGTAGAAAAGGGGTGCTTTTTCTTTCAATAATTCTATTCAGGGTGTTTCTGATAAGTTTTCAATAAATTACCGGATTTGTTCTTTGGGTGGAAAGTGTCATGCCAAGCGTCTATGCGTGACTATTTCCTTGTTTTTGTGGCCAATATTTGGAAGCCCATATCTCCGTAACTAAATGTTGTTACTCAGTTTGACCCAAAGAATGCACCCTTTAATTTGTGGCAGACTTATCAGAAACACCCTGTATATGTACGATCTTGTTTTTAACACAATGTCAATCACTTTCTACAGATTAAATAAGTCATAAATTTTGTTTTAAAATTGATCGAGGAGAAATTCAAATTATTTTTTAAGACGTTCCAATTTCTAGGACACTACATTACTAAAACAACGTTTTGACGACTTCAAAAATTCTTGGCCATTTGTAATACATATTTTTACAGAAGAAAATTATAACTAATTAAGATATAAATAGGCCACGGATTACTTGATCATTTCAACAAGAAGGAAAGCGTTAACAATCAGTGCAAATTTACGCGATATCACGTGCTAGGGTATACTCAAAATCTTTACACGAAAAAATTTGCTTTAATCTCGTTCTTATATAAGAAGGCTCGCGAAAATGTGTTAATATTTCACCCTCAAAGCTGTAGAGGTACGTGTTGGCTAAAAACGCAATGTCGTTTTCCGGAAGTGGTCTAATTAAGAGGTCACGAGCTCCGTGATTAAATTCTTAAAACAGCAGTTTTATAAACCAGTCATTAGCATGGAAAAAATGTAGGCTGCCGCGGAGGTTATCAACTTCTAATTGGAGCGCTCTTAGGTTTATAAAAGTCATCAAGACGATATACCGACTTAAAACGCTATATGCCTGTATATTAAAAGAGCTAGGAAGAACCCGGAAGACGAGTCTTTTTTCAGTCCGAGCCAAAAAATCCATGAATATTTAACTTTGAAACTTAGTTGATAATTCAAAATTCATAAAGCGACGTCAAAAATTAAATAAAAATGAGAAATTTCCCAGTGGACGTGATGTGAAGATTTCGAACCAATTATTATCTTGAAAACGAAAATATCTCTTTACAATCAGGAGAAATTATGATTAAACCATAATTTTAAATAATTAAAGATGGTCTAAAAATACAATATGCCTTGCAAATTACTATTCTTGTAGCATACATTGGTGTTTAACCTAATTAGCCATGGTATATGAGCTGAAAATTATTTGGGTTATGAAGTTCAACGAGAGCTTGAAATCGATCGGAGTGAAAAACACGTGGCGACGCTGACCTAGCTACAACTTGACCACGCAATAGGATATTAAGCGACGAGAAAACACGCGAGCGAATTCCAGTTAGTAGTTTCATTATGTAGGTAGCTACAACATTTAATGTCGCACCCACATTTTGAAATGGAATACCATATCAAACCTATTCTTCGAATGAATATCAAGCCAATCTAACCTATTCTTCGAATGAATATCAAGCCAATCCAACCTATTCTTCGAATGAATATCAAGCCAATCCAACCTATTCTTCGAATGAATATCAAGCCAATCTAACCTATTCTTCGAATGAATATCAAGCCAATCTAACCTATTCTTCGAATGAATATCAAGCCAATCTAACCTATTCTTCAAATGAATATCAAGCCAATCTAACCTATTCTTCGGATGAATACCAAGCCAATCTAACCTATTCTTCGGATGAATACCAAGCCAATCTAACCTATTCTTCGGATGAATACCAAGCCAATCTAACCTATTCTTCAAATGAATATCAAGCCAATCTAACCTATTCTTCGGATGAATACCAAGCCAATCTAACCTATCCTTAAAATGAATATCAAGCCAATCTAACCTATTCTTAAAATGAATATCAAGCCAATCTAACCTATTCTTAAAATGAATATCAAGCCAATCTAACCTATTCTTAAAATGAATATCAAGCCAATCTAACCTATTCTTAAAATGAATATCAAGCCAATCTAACCTATTCTTAAAATGAATATCAAGCCAATCTAACCTATTCTTCAAATGAATATCAAAATTTATACGAAGTCACTAAACTTACTCAACCTATTTTTGAAATGGATAAGTGGAAACTAAACCTACCCAACCCATTTTTGAAACGAATAAGGAGAAACTAAACTTACCCAACCCATTTTTGAAACGAATAAGGAGAAACTAAACTTACCCAACCCATTTTTGAAATGGATAAGGAGAAGCTAAACTTACCCAACCCATTTTTGAAATGGATAAGGAGAAGCTAAACTTACCCAACCCATTTTTGAAATGGATAAGGAGAAGCTAAACTTACCCAACCCATTTTTGAAATGGATAAGTGGAAACTAAACCTACCCAACCCATTTTTGAAACGAATAAGGAGAAACTAAACTTACCCAACCCATTTTTGAAACGAATAAGGAGAAACTAAACTTACCCAACCCATTTTTGAAATGGATAAGGAGAAGCTAAACTTACCCAACCCATTTTTGAAATGGATAAGGAGAAGCTAAACTTACCCAACCCATTTTTGAAATGGATAAGGAGAAGCTAAACTTACCCAACCCATTTTTGAAATGGATAAGGAGAAGCTAGACTTACCCAACCCATTTTTGAAATGGATAAGGAGAAGCTAGACTTACCCAACCCATTTTTGAAATGGATAAGGAGAAGCTAGACTTACCCAACCCATTTTTGAAATGGATAAGGAGAAGCTAGACTTACCCAACCCATTTTTGAAATGGATAAGGAGAAGCTAGACTTACCCAACCCATTTTTGAAATGGATAAGGAGAAGCTAGACTTACCCAACCCATTTTTGAAATGGATAAGGAGAAGCTAAACTTACCCAACCCATTTTTGAAATGGATAAGGAGAAGCTAAACTTACCCAACCCATTTTTGAAATGGATAAGGAGAAGCTAAACTTACCCAACCCATTTTTGAAATGGATAAGGAGAAGCTAAACTTACCCAACCCATTTTTGAAATGGATAAGGAGAAGCTAAACTTACCCAACCTATTTTTGAAATGGATAAGGAGAAGCTAAACTTACCCAACCTATTTTTGAAATGGATAAGGAGAAGCTAAACTTACCCAACCTATTTTTGAAATGGATAAGGAGAAGCTAAACTTACCCAACCTATTTTTGAAATGGATAAGGAGAAGCTAAACTTACCCAACCTATTTTTGAAATGGATAAGGAGAAGCTAAACTTACCCAACCTATTTTTGAAATGGATAAGGAGAAGCTAAACTTACCCAACCTATTTTTGAAATGGATAAGAGAAGACAAGCAAACTTACCCAAGCACCTATAATCTTAAATGGATATAGCCTAGCCTATAAAACAATTTCATGAATTGTAAACACGAATCTTGCGCGCTAATCTCTAGAATGTGAAGTTTGTTATGAGAGCGACAAACTAGCCGAAAATATTTTGTGGAATCAAGAAACGAGCCTTCTGGTCCATTTAATTAGCCAACATGCGAAAAACAGATGCTATATTTTGCCTTAAATGTCATCTCCTTCAAATGCACTTTCTTACTAAGTGGATTCGACATAATACATTACACGTAACGGTTGAGTTAAAGAGGTTAATTTGAGCGAGTTGACATTCTCTATACAGAAAGTAGGGTCTCTACCTTTATTCAAACTAAATGATATAACGGGATACGGAATAGAAACGGTATAACCTATTTTATAAGACTTTCACTCTAACTGGCGTGCTACAGTGTATCGCAAATACAAAACTCTAACACTTCCGATTACATAACATCACGTAAATTTAAGTGTAAAATCCGCAAATTCCAATTTATTTAAAAACATTCTCCGACTTATTTATGAATTAACTTAAGTATAAAATCAAAATTTTTCAGAATCATTCAATGGGGAATCTTTAGGAAGTTCCCAAAATACATGTAGATTTTTTAGCGAGTTTTTAAGTTTAGTGTAAAACATTGCAGAGAAAACGAAATACAACTTAAAAATTAAGTTTATCAAGGACGGATTGCCTCCGTTAAATTGTGACGGAAAGCGAGCTTCATTTCTTACACTTCTGTCTTATTTATTTACTCATACCTATGCTTAAGCCACTATTTACGCCGCGATGAAGCAAAAAGCCCCGTTTAATTTCATTTAATATCACGAGGACAAATATTGATGAATTGCTTATGATAGGGACAGGTACTGCTATAATTAACGATTTAAGGATGAATTTAATAATGCTTAATACGTTAACAGTTATTCCCTAATTATAACCTGAAATTATCAGTGATATTTTTCAAAGGGTTGCGTCTCTTTAAATTTTAACAACAATAGATCATCAATTAAATTCTCTCCTCGCTCAAAACCGTTTCCATATAGCCTAAATTATTTTTTTCGCGCTATTTTTCATTATCGGAATTAGCTGATCACTCGAGAATTGTGTAACATCGCAACCATTTTCGACCGGGCGTACAACATGATGTGAAGAAGTATAATGTATCTGTTCACTTGACCCCTGCATGTAAATATGTGGGTTCCTGTACCTATATAAATCTGTAATATTGTCCTCGTTCAACTTTACTATCATTCGCTACTCCTGTCTGTTTTGGATGTTCACCAATTTCGATTTAAACATTTTTTTTTTTGGAAGTTACATAAAACTAGCTTCCAACCTCAAGATGTTACATCTATAGCTTTGACATTCTCAGTTTAAGGGGCTCATGGAAATTAGGGTCTATGGAGATATATGAGGTCCTACATAAGATCATACTTTTGCGAACGAAAGAATTCGCTAACATGTTAAAAATGTTGAACTTTTGACCCCAAAATGAATAGAAAATATTTGTTGACGTTTTAAGCCAAAAAATTACGCATTTCCTGTATAGACGCAACACCGAAGCATCAAGGATGCATACCTCTATTTCCAGTAAGAGTACTCCCCGTGAGAGTGCAAGGAACACCGTTAATTCTAGAATCATGCTTTTTCAGCAAAAATATATTTTTTTTCTCTTCCAAAGGACGGACGTCTTTTCAGATGAGAACTTTTTCGAGAAAATCCCCCCAGCACTATTTTAGAACGATTCTTCAAATCATAGCCGGTATAGGTACTCGATCTAGCGGCTAAAGTTGCCACCGATAAAAATGAGAAAGGTTTTCAAGGGCGTTATAAAGACGCTGCAACAGCAGTGCTTTTCTTACACATTTCTTTCTGGCTTTGAAACACGTCTATCCGATAAGATCCTCTCGAGATGATAAAATAATCCCTGCATTTTAGAGTAAAAAATTCGACAGTTTTTCTTAGCATTTCTAGTCAAAGGCCATGAAAAAAACCTGAAGCATCTTCTGGCTGCTCTTATACCTCTCCTATAAAGGACAAGTCCCAGTGAAATGGGTTGCCTTTTCAAATTGCACAACATTTTGATGAATTTAAACAACAACAGTAAATTCCCCGCTAAATTTTAGCTTACTAAGTAAAAGCGGAGTGGGCTGGGCGCTCATATATATTTAGTTAGAACATTTTCATATATTTAAGGTCAAAAATATTGTCTTACAAAACATAGTTTTTCCACTACTAGTAATATTTTATTACTCTACTAAATGATGCCTAAAATACATTTTTATCGCCATTGTGGTGGTCAATGCAAGACTTTTTAAGTCGAGAAACAATTCAAAAAGTTTTAAATACTATTTCATTAGGATTGTTATCAACTGTTTCAGGCTTGCTTCTTTCGACGCTTGTTCTTGAGTACTATACTGGACCTTTGAGTCACTGTCAATAAAATTTAACGAAAACCATCACCTCCAAAACTACCACATAAATACATTTTTGGTGTAAATAGATCATTATTTGTAGAGGCGGAGGGGTCTCTTCGGACTCGCCAAGAGGCAACGCCAGAGGCTAGCCAACTCGCATTGCGACTAGCGGTGCTTCTTGACGCACCGCTACGCCCAGTAAAGTTCTCTTCAACCATGTCAATAATGGATTGGTCTATACGATGTTGCAATATCAACAATCATAACAGAATAACACCACACATTTTTAAAATTTCTTCCCATGACTGCCTTGACGAATACCACAATAAAGCACAATTGCATGCATGATGATAAATCTCTTAACATTGACGTGGAACTGCGGGTGCCAAGAAGCTTCATGTCCAACACCTCTAATTGACACCTTTTTTGAAATTGCGATATTTTTAAACTAGTCCTTGGGATCAGTGTCCCCTAGCGTCCACATTAGTACATTGGTCCTTAAGACGGGTTCCCGTTTCATGGCAATTAATAAACTGGTCTCAATAAAAAATCAGTAACCTCAAGTTCGTGAATATAAAAACAGATAAAAGCAATTGTTTTTGACCTGTGGACCTCTGCTATTTTCAAGACTGTTTTTGGAAGCAAATTCTGCTGCTTCGTAATTTTCATTAAAATTGGGCCTTTTCAGTGGAACTCTTCCTTTAAGCTGGAGTTTTCAATAAGAACGTGATAAAAAGTTCCATACATTAATATGGAGAGAAAATTCCTTGGGAAAAAGAAACGCATTTGAATTCAGAAATAAGTAACGTCAGCGTTTATTTGACTAGAGATGTTTCAAAGTATAACTCGAGTTCCATAGTAAACGTATTTAGTTGGCATTTCTTGTAAGTCATTCAGGTGATATACCGAGCCAAAGAGGAGGACAAAGAACCCATACAACATCTAAGAACGTTCAAAGATTGCATGCCCTGATCATGGATGAAGGATGTGCGTGAAAAACATTTCGTCGCTCTATAGGATGTGCAATTCCCTATACTAAAAAGTAGACAAATCGATACTAGCGCCACCTGGATGCCAGCGCTGGAAAGCCTCGGTTGAAAATAAAATGTACTGGACACAAGAAAAAAACAAGCACTACGTTAGATTTGATTCCTTCGTGTCGTCTGCTAGAAGCAAAACGGTGGATTTTCTTTTCTTTCGTCCAGTATATTTTATTTTTCACGCGAGGCTTTTCAGCGCTGGTAGTCAGACGGCGCTAGTATCGACTTGTCTACATTTTGGTATAGGGAGTTGCACATCTTATAGAGAGACAAATGTTTTTCAAGCGCATACATACTTCATCCATGTCCTGATCTGAGATTTTTCTTCAATCACTATTACAGGATTTTTTTGTGCGTCGCAACCATATTGGCAAGCATGTTACAAACCCAGTGCATAAGGATTGGCAGTTCATACTTTCTTAGGTCTTCTATAAGTTCTTGGTAGAACTGAAGACTTCTACGAAATTTTGGGACTCAACATACCTCATCTTTCCAGGTTGTCCCTGATCATTTATGGCCCATTTTTTACCGGAGTCCACTTGATCACGTCCGGTCGACATTTATTGCTGCTTCACAAATAATTTGATAGACCGAAAGAAATCCCAGACCCATCTCAGATTTTTTACTAAAAACTTTGAATCGAAGACTTATCCCTCAATGTTTATGTTCTGTACGATCCCTGCTTTTGTAGTCATGGCCACTTTCAAGAACTATGTTTGACCTCAGGCAAGAATATAGGGTATTTTGTTTTTAGACGTTGCTTCAAACTCACACACATCAGTGACTTAGAGACTGAACAAGTGAACTCTAGAGTCGAAAGGTTTATGGAGGTAAAGATGAATTCAAACGAAAGTATTTACGTTATAAATCAGTTCATCGAAAAAGGCCTATTATGAAGAATTGAAAAAGACCAGAGAAACTGTTACTTGTTTTCGTTGTCCTCGTGTATGACATCGCAAGATGTGGACATTAGTTACAACTTCGAAACGACATAACTCTTTCTTAAAAATAAATGAAGGAAAATAGCTTAACAGTATGGTAGCCCTAACTGACCTTTATTTAACGACACTAAATACTTGGTCCTACATTAATCATGAAGCAAAATAATCAAACATGCATGAAAAGAAACATATATTTGACAACGGTGCGACATGAACGCCAAAATTGAGAGGTATCATACGAATCTCACTTATATGGACCTTTCATAATGGACTTTTGCTCGAGCTGTAGCGATAAGAAACTACTAACAGACGATAAAATTGAGGGGGTTATTTGCTTTTTCAATGTCTAGAGATAAAATATTTCAGAAAATAGTCTCCTTTAAACCAAGCTGCAGGAAAATTATTTGATACGTCTCTGCACGTGATATACTAATCTTGTAAACTGACGACTAAATAATTTGTAAGAAATCCCAAGGCTAGTTTCGAACGATTTTTGAATGAAAATTATTTCTTAGCAACTTTTAAGTAACATTTATGAATATCAATTTACTTCTTATGAGACTTATCATTACCCCATCTTGCACAATCTTATTTGAACGCTTGCGGAAACCCATTTTCAGCTAAGACAATTTTCGTCATAGTTTCGATACTTTACCCCATACGTTGGTGCTCCCCAGGAAAAAAGGGATTTACCGTGTTCTTATATTGGGTTTTAACGCATAACAGAGCTTCGTATTATTCACTGCAGGTCGTAGCTATGGGGAGATATTTTTATGGCGTTCAAACCTTTCTTGACACTAAATTCTTTAGCAAGACGCTTCCACCGCATATTCGCTAAAGCGTCAATCTTTGCAGTGAAGCGTCGACGTGGGAGTGTGGCGGAAGTTTTCTTAATAGTAAACCACAATAAAAGGTAGGCCTATACATGCGCTAAAACCCATCATAGAAAACTGTGCTGTTTTTTCAATATATGCTTTTCAAGAGGGGAGCCCACAAAATCGTCTGTTCGAAATAGGGTTATGGCGAAAAATCCGGTATGTGAATCCAAAGACGTTAAATAGGGCTTCAACGTTACCAGTCCACCAAATTCCTTATTGTTTGAAGCCATACCTAAACTGCTTTGGATCCACATAGTGGTCCAACTCAAGACTATTTTCTTATTTGAAAAGGTATATTAACCATAAGTTTATAAGATATGTTCCTTAAGTATGACACTACCTATACTTCGTAAAGGTAGAGACTTACTGAGAGCTAGTTCGAGAACGACGCTAGAGTTTGACTACACTCAGTTTTGCAGTTTACCTTCCTATTTAGTCTCTACTCAGCCTTTGACAGTGCCTCACTAGAATATATGACGTTTCACCTACGTCACTTCACAACAAGCTCTCAGTAACTTAATTTTATTGGCGTTATAACGTTCTTGAAACTCAAATTCCATGTGCCAAAATTTCGTTTGTTTTAGCTGAAATAATGTCAATGCAGGCATGTTAAAGCCACCGAGTAACGTTGGACCGAGAGCTTTTTATAGGGCTCGACTAAATTTGAATTCGAGTAAGAAGGAAGCCCGCAAAAGAAGGAAAAAACTTAGAAGACCCCGAGGCCCTATATCGTAATGCTATTCACCGAAGACGTAGATCCGAAATTAAAAGAGAGAGAGAAAAAAAGCTTAAATTTATTCCGCCAATTTTAATTTAAGATTAATCGCGATTGATTAAATTAAAACTGATCGGTTCATTATTCAAAGAAAGTACCCTAGCTCGAGTTCGCTGCATGGCTCACTTTATATCCCTTCAAGTTAAGATAAAATAGGCTGATCAGGAGGGGTCGTGCGCGAAAGAATTTATTCAATACTCCAAATAATACTTGAACATAGCTTATCATTTTAAAAAATCCTTGTGGTCAGCCTGCAGGAACTTAAGCCAAAACTCTTATCTAGTCAGATGGTATTCACGAAGCAGTCGAGAATTCGTTGGAGAAGTGAATTAATTGATGGTACAGTCAACGTGCAAGAGAAACTATTAATTAGATGGAGCCCATTAAGGACCAGAGAGATTCGAAAACCGCGGATAATAGGGGTTATGGGGAGAGTTTAAGACTGCCTTTAAATTGGAATAGATCAGAGAGGTCAGAAAGTCCAACTTTAGAGACGGACCCTCCTAAATAGGTTTAGAAATGAAGCTGAGGAAGAAAATGAGGATGGGGAGCGAGGTTCGTCCACCAAGGCTTGAAAACTTAAGGAAGGTGGGCTTTAGGGGTATTTGGTAGCCCCAAAGCCCTTTTTAGTAGGGTACCGTGAGATAAAAGCCAACAAGATGGTACCCAAGAAAGAGATAATAGTTCCTCCATCTGAATGAGTTCAAGATGAGTTAAGGATTATTTATTGGTTATAAGTAATACATTGATATCACACTGTGCAACGGCGTTGGTTTAGTTCAAATTTTCTGCTAATGATACCGAAATTCCAAAATCGAACAAACGTTTTAATAGTAATGTATCTTATTTTTGAAACAGTGAGAAACGAAATCTTGTAACCTAGCAGATCTGAAATCAGTGGGGGTTCTATAAGAACAGTTTCAAACAGAGACTTCGTGAAGGTGGTTTTGAATAAAAAGTACTCCTAAGGGCTTCAAGTTTGTTTAAATGCTTCTTAAACAAGCTCGCGACATTTTCGCAAATTGGCATTGAAAAAAACTTCCTTCAAAACCATAACTACACACGTAAGTGTACAGTTATTTAACATTTATATCATAATTAGTACCATAGAGTCTGCTAATAAAGCATACTATAGTCGCAATTTACAGTCATTCCTTATGGTTGAAAAACGATAAATGCCAGTGAACCACTTTGGTGGTATGTGGCAAGTTTTAGCTATTCATTGCAATGAAAACCAAATTCTAAAATAAGGAAAAAGTGCAAACAAACTCGCTTACGAGAAGTTATATTTATTATTTCAAAAATTAAAAATAATTGGGCTAGAAGAAAAGCGAAACTCGTATTGAAAACCGCTTCTCGGTAGAACATTTTCCAAATCATTTGTTGCACCTCCTTAAAAATATCTACGATTTGATGTTTGAATGCTTGGCCCAATAAGTCAAATATGACCATCTCTCACACAACTACAACCAAAACCAAAGAACATCTGCAAGTACGCGTTTGAACAATATCAGATGCAGCTAAACTAGGAAAACGAAAAGAAGAACGTGGCGACCGGGGCTTAAGGTTGTCCAAAATCCCCGCTACAATGACGTGAACGAGCTTATGGTCGCCCCCGCGAAAAACTCCTAGAAAGGGCGCTTTTAGCTCGTGGCTTGGTATTCGCCGCGCTGCCAATTTTATATAAAGATGGCGAGGGGGTTTTCCGTTCTTAAGACTATTTAGTCCCGTTTGGGAACAGGAAGGGTAGAGAAGGATCGGTTGGGAAATAAGGAAAAACCTTGTTTCGCCAGAAAGCTTGTTTAGAAGGAAAGCGTGCAGGCGGAAGTAAGAAGTTCTATAATGGTAAAGGAAAAGGATGGGAATCCTATTTAGCCAAAGTCAGTTCCATCATATATGGGCAAAATGACCCCGTGGAACTAGGGGATTATGAAGATATCGGGATATAATATTGACGTCTTTCGTGTGAGGCGACTTTTGAAGAGGGATTTGCGCATAAGGAGAAAAATATTGCGTTCAAGATGATGAGCCAACGTATCCACAAAACCACGCTGCCAACAGCTGCTTTGGTTTCCCGAGATTTCTGGCAATTTTCGAGAGAAACTAAACCGGCCCACGTTCGGTTGTTGATTCAATATCTTATTCGTGTTTACGTTTCGACGCTCTAATATATCCGGATTATCAAATTACAGCTTTTCGGCGCGATTAAAGATAAATATTTTAAGAAAGTCCCCAGCTCTACATGACATTGTAATCCGAGTTCATAAATAATTGTCCCGATAAGAATTCCAGATTTCCAAGTTAAATTTGATTTTTATACAAGTTTGTTAGGAAAGTGGAGTATATCACTTGAGAGCATTATAAATGAAGTTCAATCATGCTAATTATAATTAAAATATTTAATCACGAATTAATGAAACTAATCGCGAATAAGTTGCTTGAAACACTAGGGTGTTATTGAATTTTGTATCCAAGTACTATTTCTAAACTTTACTCTGATTTCACTGTTTCATTGGAAATTAACCACAAAATCGTCAATAAAAGTTTAAACACTCACTCAGATATTGTAGTTTCTCAAATCATTTCGCAAGAGGCTTCAAGAAAAACTTTACTGAGAATTTCGTCTCTGTAATATGGTCAACAGGTTCACAATTTGGCGTCACAATTTATCTATTAAAAAATTAAAATTTATTTATTGTAAACGATAAAATAATACATAGTCACAACATGTAAAAAAATTAATTAATAGGCCAAGCTAGATTTAGATAAACACATAAAAATAGATTAGCCTACTGATAAGAGGTTTCCTCTAACGAAAAAATTAAATTCGGTTTAGGAGTTCAGTTTTAAATAATAATCCTGACTTAGTCTCAATGACAATAAAAGTATTTTAATTTAACAAACGACTTATAATGATTTTAGTACTAACACGAGTGATAAGTCGAAAGATAGCACACAATAAAGCTTTACATTATGTACAGTTTGTGTTAAATATCATATGGAAAATATACACCATTTTCGAAGGGGTGGGGCTGCAGAATCGTCTGCATGATATAAGGTTAAGACGGAACATCGGGTACGTGGATCAAAAGACGTTAGATAGGGCTTCAAAGTTACCACTCCAGAAAAGCTTGTTCGTTTGAAGTAATATCTAACGTCTTTGTAATCGCATACCGGTTGTCCCATCTTAAAAATACTACGTTTTCAAGCATCCGAGTTTTGAAAATGGTCTTTTCACGAGTAATTTAGATGTAAAATTGAACTCAAAATTTAAAAGTGATTACTTAGAAACCGAGTAACCAAGAAATAATTTGAATCACCAAAAGGCGTGGCTGTAGCCTATGTAGAATTTCATGAAAACAGCATAATTTTACGTGAAATTCAGTTCCACTAGTCATTCTGTCTTTGAGTTCTCTATAAATCCGCCAAAGTCGAGGGGTATAGTAATTCCACCCACTCTAAAGACTTAAGGAACCCTTTAAAAGTAAAGGATTGATAAATCGTGTGTAGTTTGAGGGTCGTAGGAAACAGGGCACTGTTGCATGTAGAAATAAGGGTCCCGTAGGGAGACTTCTTGCAATATTACATGTTTCTGGAGGTACACGTTCCCGACTAGGAAAGTGACATTTTGTTCTTGTTTAATTGTGAAGTTCCTGCAAGTTGATTGGCTATTATGTCTCAGGTAAGGCCAAACCCAAGGTTACAATTGGTTTAACGACCTGATTGTAATTGAGTAACTCAATTACTAACGTTTTCCCAAAGTGCATTAAATAATTAAAAGATCTAAATTGAAACTAAAGCATCCAATATTGCACCCACGTCATGAGAAATTTACGTCAGACTATACAGTGAGTTCCGCATTATCCAGGCGTGCTTTGTAAATTAAGGGAAACATGGCGTAAAAAGGGAACCCGATGAACAAGTACAAATTATTTCCTCCATTTCGGTTCTTTTCTTTGAAGATATTCCGCACGATCTTAGGATGTTTCGTCACGCATTCGCCGAGAAATTCTTTCTTATTTCTTGGGCCGTTCAGTAGTTCTTTAAGCCTAAATCAACTTGGCCTTGAAATCATATGGAAGACAAGATGCTTAGCACGTGAAAAGGACAGGCAACATTTTAATAAGACATGAGAGGAGCGAGGGGATACTGGCTTTAATTGTTCGGCTAATAAACCGCGTTGCTTAAGAAGTGACACTGTCGTTGGCCGTTACAATTGAGCAAAGAGGTTTAAATAACCCTGCAGTGGAGCTCTAAATAAGAAAAAGAGTAAATATCCGTGCAAGAACAAACTAGGATCCTGATACTTATGTAGTTAAAAGAGACAACAACATTTTATTTAATAATAGTAAGCAAAATGTGACTTAGAATTGGTTAAAATTTGCCAAATGAGGCTTATTGAAAAGGCCGGGTCGGAAAAAATATTCTTATACTGCTGATGATTTGACTAATTTCCAAAATTCATTTTTATAATTAAATTCATTTCAATGGTCAATGTCGCAATAAGGTCCAAGGTCACCTCATACAATCAAGATATTTTTCGCGATCAGCTCAGAATTGTTATGGTTTGAAATATAAACAAACAATTTCGTTTGAATTGGAATTTCTGAAAAGGTAATTTTAAACGTGCCTGAGTGAGACATTTTCAGATCTTGTCAAATATGGCCAAAATATACCGCGTTTAAACCGTAATCAAACTGAATGGTTAAAATATACTGTTTTGGATTATGATAGAGAAGATATATAGAACCCAAAAGTCCATAAAAAGCGACAAATAGTAACTAATTTTAAGAAAAGTGACTTTAGTAACTGATTTTGTGAAAAAAAAAAGTGAGTTTAAGTGACTTGGTATCTGCCCTTCCAGAAGAAAAAGCGTTTCTTCTAACACTTTCTTAAAATTGTCAAAGTCCTTTCGGGAATTTCAATGCAATATGCGCTTAAAATCGGCTTCACATTTCACAGTAAAATATCCCCTCCTGGGATGTTTAAAAGCACTTTGAATTGCGAAACTTTTATCTCGGAAGAAAGGAAAGATCCAATTTAACATTTATGACAAGCTAATTTGTAACATTTTATTGGGATTTTCTCACTCTCTAGACGTTTCATAAAATTATTCATAGAATTTTCCTTTTTAAAGAAAGTGTCAAATAGGCAATTTTAAATTGCAATCTTAACTTAATACCATAAAATCTTAATTTTTTTAAGCCACGTATTAACATTCTTGCATATTAAAAACCTTTTAGAACTTATGAAAACCATAGCATCTGAGGGTTTACAGACTGATGTCTAACAATCTAAATACATGTATAAAAACATTTTTGAAATTCATTCTGCAATTATTTAGTATTTGATGCCGACGAGGATGAAGTTATTATTTTAAAATGTTCGTACATTATTGCATTTGTTTATAGCAGTAATGAAACCCTAATTAATGAACAAAATATGACATTATCTTTATTGTGATACAGCATTAAACAACTTTGCCCCGCTAAAGTTCTTACCGCCTACCAAACTATTAAGGAGGCCCCTCATACCATCTAATGCGATATCTACCAGCTATAGAAGGAATACCAAAAGAAGCAAGTCAGCAAACACATTCACAGCAACATATCGCATATGTTGTAATCTAAGTAAAATTTAGAAATGAAGGGTTTTGAAACTGTGTATAATTCAAATTGTCATATATTGTAACGGGAAACGCACACAGCATTATCCTTAAAATTGCACTCTTTTCATATAACACCTGCACCAGGATCGTCACGGCTCGGCAGGGATCCCTAAGGTTAAAAGAAATTTTCGTTCATGGTAATCTACTAGGGGTCACAATCTTTGAGGCGCGTTTATAAGCGAGCGAAAACCTGAAGCTGATAGTTGAAGCTTAAAATTTTTACTCGGCGTAGGCTTCCGCGCGACCGTTTATAAACATGCGAGAGCTGATTTTCCATAAGCAGACGCAAACGGCGCTAACTTATGGCGCAAGCTGAGCGCTTCAAAGAAACTTTGATCTTCTCGCCCGTGTATTTTAGGTTTCAGCTCTCGGTTGGGGTCACGTGTTTAATTTTATCCACTAAAACGCCAAATAAATATGTCGTCTGGTATCCTGCAAACAACTGTTTTTTTCTTTTTTAACAGCAATAGTTTCATTTTGGTTAGTAATATACCTTCCATTGCTGTTAAAACGATTAGTTACGTCTTTAGAAAAAAAGCTCAAAACGTTTCGTAGAGGTTTTAGGTGACGTTAACCGCGAGTGTAAGATTTTGTAGGATTACGACTGTCCTAGATAATATGGAATAAAGCGTGGTTTTAACTTGACTTTTGATTATTTCTATTTCAACTGATTACAATTTTTATTTCGGATTTTCGAATTCCTCGATTGATTATGTATGATTACTTCACGAAATATGTGATTACCGAGGTGATTACGAAAGATTACTAGTAAATCATGTGATCATTTCTGATTTTTCTCAAGGCTTTAAGCGATTTCCAGTGATCATCGGAGATTTTTGATTAGCTTTGATTACCCACAAGAATGATTTTGATAACTGATGAATTTTCTAAGAATTCTAGCAATCAAGTAATCGATTTCTGCGGTTTTGTTCACCTGATTATTCAAGTGACTAACCCCAAGTGCCAATAATCAACGTCAGACGGAGCCCTTGTTCACTGCAGGCGGAAGGCAAGCCAACTCACACTGCCTCTAGCGGTTCTTCTTGGCGAGACGGAGCATACCCCAATGACGGCCCCTGTGCGCTGGTTTCTCTGTATGTAATCTACGAAATGGTCTACATATATCTATATTTGTCGAAAATATTTTCTATCACACACTCTAAAACACTCGAACGGACTAAATTAAGACTAAAATGCTACGCTAAAAATAACAATTTTTTAAATTAAGCATTTAATTTAAAATCGGTTTTCGTTTATTGTTCATTCTAGATTATTCTACAGGGCCGGTAGGCCCTTGTAGATATGACATGACACCCTTCCGTAATGTTAAAGAAAAAGTCACACCTTTTAGGGTTAGCGTCCCATAGAAAAAGCATTAAAAATTTTCGGTTTTTTAAGGCAATTGAAGCCGGCCTTACGGAAAAACTATAGCGAAGTTAGTTTTCGGAATACTTCTAAATTAACAAGCATTTATTAAATGGGAAACTTACGTGTTTCGATTTTTAATTAATGAATTCTAATTTTTGTAATTTAACTAATTAAGATAGTACGTCAAAAAATTACTTTTGGGCCAGAAGTCAGCCTAACCTTATAGCGCGCTTAAACCATGCTTAAACCTAATGCTTCATTTTGTTCTCGTTGACAACTAGAAGGGCCTAGGTTTGTGGGTGCTAACAAGTTACGTTGACAAATTGCAAATGTTGGCTTTCTTGCTGATTTTCCTAATTTCTTAGCAGTAGACTAACAAATTACTTTGGTATTTCGTCCGAGCTTGAGCACCTTTATATGTATTTTCTAATTAACTGTAGCACCCTTAATAAGAAATAGGTCGTTATCAGGTCGAATTTTCGTCTAGAAAAGTAATTCAGGTAAATTATTACAGTTAATAGAGGTTTTTATATCTTTTGAAGTAAGTTTTTCGACGTTCTTTACGGCCAAGGCTTAAGTTATATAGACTAATAGCACCCCATGTTGTTTCCCCATAGAGCTTAATACAGTCGAAGGCAGAGGGCTGCCATTACCCTATTTTAGTTACTCTTTAAAGATTATTAAAAAGGCTGATTTCCAGCTCTCATTTGTTTTGGATTGGAATCCATTATATAGTCTGCTCAATTTTATGCTAGAAACAGAGCCTAACCGGGTTAACCCTACTACCCTAGGTTTTTTATGCTGTATTTACCGTGTGCGCTTGCAATTTGATTTAAAAAATGGCATACCTATTCAAATTATTAACGTGTTGAAATAAAGATAGTGCTTTTCACCCTGTGAAAAGATCGAAAACTTCAAAATGCTACTGGTAAGATGACAAAAAGTTGAAAATGTTTTCCTTACGGCAGTTTAAAGACTCGTGGTGTTTACCTTAGCGCAGTTTGTTACCAACAGTGGATTTTGTTAATTCATAAATATAAGTAACAGTGGTCTGATTAATCCAGGAGGACAGTGTCGTTATGTAATTTAATTAGTCAAATAATTTCCATGTTTACATCGGCGCAGATTTTTCCAACGTAACCACGTCAGCAACGGAGGGTTACGTTGTTCGCTATCTCCACAGTTCACATTGCCGTTTGTTCATTTTTCTAAATTGCTATGAATTGTTTAGGTATTTAATTTAATTACTGTTATTGAAGCCAAAGTAGCTAAACTATAGAATCACATCATTCATTAACAAATGTTATAGATGATCTTTATGTTACCGCAAATTTAGCACGTGGTATGATAAAAATTTAACACATTGTCTTGGCAAGAATGAAAAACTCTTCTAAACTTTACAATTAAGGTGATTTGATACTCATTTTGTAAGCTAAATCAACACTGCCAAACCTCAATCCTTCATTAATTTCAACTTAATTAAGTATAATTAACGTGAATTTAAACATGAAATATATATATTTGGATGAGAACTCGAGTAACTTTGAAATAAAATACTTAATTAAGATTAAAACTGCACAAGCTGTTAGTATAGCCCCATGTTTTCAATTTCACACTTAAGTCAATTTAAATTATCTTTAAAATACATTAATAGGCGCGAAATTCGAAAGTGTAGAGTAAAATAAGATTCAAAAGCTCCACTAAAAATTGCAATTAACGTGAAGTATTTATTGAAAGTAATTTTATAACCTAAATATACACTGCCGAAACACAATCCTACGTTAATTGTCAGTCACTCAATTAAATATAATTAACGTGAAATTAAACCAAATATATTCATTTTTTGGATAAAAACTCAAATAACTTTTAATCTTATTTAAAACTACCCAAGCCATTGGTATAAATCCCAATGTTTTCTATTTCACACTTAAGTTAATTTAAACTGTCTTTAAAGTACATTAATTGGCGCGAAATTCAAAAGTTTAAGGTAAAATAATGACTGGCAAAAATGTTAAACTTCACTAAACGTTGCAATTAGGGTAAAAAATTCCAAGAAATTATACTTTTAAGCTTAATCCACTCTCCCGAACCGCGCTCAAATTAATATTAAAACATCACAAGTTTTTCGCACAGCCACAGATGTTTCCTATTTCACTTTCAAATTGATTTAATTCATCATTAAAATACATCGAAAGCTCTTACATATTTTAGGGTAATTGCAATTAAAGTTAATATTCTATCGAAACTTGTATCCACACTAGATAAACCGTTAAATTAAACTTAATCAAGTATAATTAATGTGAAATCAACCCAAAACACGAATGTTTTTGGAAAATTCATGGATACCTTATAATTAAACTAACAAATTATAATTAAAACTACACTTATCTTACACTCAGCCTCCATTTTCCTGTTTAATTCTTACACTTAAATAAATTGTCATTTAAAAGCATTTTTCCCATATTGAAAGATAGCCATTGAAAAGGAGCGAAACTTAAAGTTTGGGGGGGGGGGGGATTTTACAGTATTTGTGCCTTTTTAACAGGAGTATTGTTACAATTTTAACACTACCAGACTTAGAAATAGCACACGTCCACTGGTCCAAAACCAGTTTATTGGTTGCTTGGACCAGTTTTTAATTGAAAAAATTAATAATTAAGTTTTTTGATGAGAATGGAGGCGGGACCAGTTTAAAAATTCAAGCTTTCTTCCAATTTCTACTCTTAACTTTTCTATTTCAAACACAATAAACCGCATCACTCTAGAGTTTAGACCCAAATGAAGGGCTTGCCAAGTGGTACCAGGTTTTGGTAGTGGTATTAAGTTAGATTTAAAACTACACGGTAGTCGGCAGTCTCGGCACGATTGGAATTTTGAAGTCTCGCAGAGTCAATTTAGTCAAACCTATCCTTTATGGTCAAACTACCTTGAACCTTCTCGCAAGTGGGCTAGCGCCTATATATATAAATAGCCCACGTATATAAATATATATACGGTAAAGCTAACATAATTATTCAAAATTTAATTACATTAAGACTGAAGTGACAGATATTATAAAAAAACGTCTTGATTTGGACCAAGACCGAAAAAACAAACGATATGTGTGAGGTTTATCAATTGGCTGAAGCTTCAGATATTGAAATTTTTTTTAGTTATTTTTATCCATTTAATCCTTAAAAAATATTAAATTCAATCAACTGATTTTACTGTTAATCGATCTATTCCCTCTAAATTAATTGAAAAAATTACATATCTACGCTTTTTCAAGAACAATTACATTTTCCGAAAACATTTTATCATGAAATTAATTATTTTGAAGGGATTTCGTGTAAGCACCTTGACGGACATAGATTTAATTGTTGATGGCTTGACAAATTTTCAAATGTGCACCCAAAAAAGTTTAAATCTGTAAGTTGCTAAGAAGACTGATGTTCAAAAAAAATATGATAATTTAAATTTATTTTGTTCAGACTAGTTAATAAACTAAATAACTAATGTCGTCTATTTAAGACAAAGCAACATCGTTTATCCTGTGTGGTTTCATTTAGTAGGTAGCTATCTGTAGCACTGGACAAATATGATAACGGTATATAACCAAAGGTAAGGGTAAAGATTACATAAAAAGAAATACGTTTCAGTACCAATGGCTTGTTATATTCATCTCCATTCTTTACCAGTTAAACGAAGAAGGTCACACTTAACTTAACCCCCCCCCCTTCCTCCATTTCCCCAATATATAAAATTTTACAATCACCAGTGGTTCCAGTGTTTTGGGTCATCTGAGCCGACGCAATACACCCAGCAAATATTACCATATAGGTCGAAACCTTTTCACATTAGTGAACGGTACATGACTCTCCGGACTTGCCCGCCAACCTTAATAACCTAAAACTATAAAACGTTCGTGTACAAGAATGATTATTGTTGTGGCTTGACACTCGCTAGCGCCTGAAGGACCGATCACTCAGTCTAATCGGTGTACATTTGTAAGAGAGTAGACCATTTTAGAAATTACATACAGATGCCGCCATTAAGGTCTTCTCTCTCTCGCCCAGAAGCACCGCTATAGGCAGTGCAAGTTGACTAGCCTCCTGCCTGTAGTCAACTTTGTTACCGTCTGGCGGTGACCCTTGGTGCGAGGGATAATACCCAATGGTGGCCTCGCCACTGTGTGTTTTCCGAAATGGTATTTACGCGTGCTAAAATGATTATGCGTAATACGTTACCGGTGTACAAGTAACGCCAACAATGTAGAAAGGGGTGGTGACGTTATAAAACTCTAAAGTACGAAGAGGGAAATTGCAGTGCAACCTTTCCTTCATAGTCGCGACATTAGAAATGTAGCATTTCGATATACGAAATTAAATGTATGAATTCGTGCAGGGTGGTTTGGAATCGACGTTTAAAAATTTACATTTTCCTTTCGAATTATGTCAAAGTTCGCTTGGTCTTTTTAGACAGAGTGTTTCAAATATTCAATACTGAGCTCTTAACACGTACTCCCTTCAAAATAATTAATTTCATGATAAAATGTTTTCGGAAAATGTAATTGTTCTTGAAAAAGCGTAGATATGTAATTTTTTCAATTAATTTAGAGGGAATAGATCGATTAACAGTAAAATCAGTTGATTGAATTTAATATTTTTTAAGGATTAAATGGATAAAAATAACTAAAAAAAATTTCAATATCTGACGCTTCAGCCAATTGATAAACCTCACACATATCGTTTGTTTTTTCGGTCTTGGTCCAAATCAAGACGTTTTTTTATAATATATCATTGAGTTCGTTCTGTAGTATTATAAGGTTAAGTTAGTATTTCGCCTGCCTGTCAACTACGACTCACTCAACACCACCAGTTTCTCTTTCACCACCATGGCTTCCTGTGGGCCTCTCGCACCTCTTTTGCAATATAAACACAATACATATACACAACAATATGCTCACATATACGGGATGACGTCTATCTTACGGACAAAATATCAAGGATATGTACATAAGTGTCATGCCCTAAAAAAGCAAACAACGATACACTAATTCAAATTCACGTAATATCTGGTTCGCAATATTTCCAAAAACATAATTTCAGAAAACAGTTTGAATGTTTGTTCTTTATACACAGTCACAATTCGTTACCGAATTTGACCAAACTGCATGAATGATTTCAGTAAGACCAGGGGAAGGTTTTAGAAGTGCAGGTTTGCTTGATTCGTTTCCAAATAAACAACAGCGTGTAGATATTTGATACGGGTGGTCCCAATGATAATGATAGTGTTTAATGGCTACATAGACAGGAAACTCTTCCAGCTTTACAGCACCTTAAAACACCCGGGCAAAGCCAGGTGGCTTAGCTAGTATTTCCTAAAACAATGTTATCCTAAAATCATACTGTGAAACTTATCATTCTTGAAATGACACTGAATTAACAAACAACAACGATTGATTACGCGCAAACAATTACCATAATATTAAATATATTTACGAGTGAATTTAGGTTACAATCCGGATCCATAGTATGGTATAACTGTATAGCACACTCAAATTCACAACACAATAAAAAATATCCCGTTTTGAAAATAAACACTAGGGGAATACTATAGTGGGAGTTTATATTCAGATAGTATTCAGATACATAATAACATAAGCCAAAACCCTCTATAAGTATACATCATTATGTCTTTGGCCCTTCCCTACCTTTGCGTCAGATTTTTATTTTCCTAGTGGCGCCGCTCGTGGCCAAGTATATATGAGGCAAAAAACAGAGCAAAAGACGAACAATATTTTTACCATAGTTTTTAAGCTATGATGACCTTGCACAGACGATTTTGGGGGAGAAAATAACCGAACGAAAACCTCGCCGGCAATCGAGGAGTTTTTTTATAACCTCTCGCGTGTCATACTTAGAGTACACTAAAGGAACGGCTTTTACGACGAAAGTGTCTCATTTAATTCCAGATTGTGGTAAGACTAAAGCCGTGTTTACACGAGACACTTTGAAACAGTTTTCAACCGTTTTGGAAAGTAATATTTGCATTTTTTCGTGAAAGATCTCTGCTTTTAACAGTGTAATATTACTTTTTGTACTTTGCAAAACGGTTTAAAACGGTTTCAAAGTGTCTTGTGTAAATGCAGCTTGAATATAGGTTGCAGGGGCCCTCAATATTGAGATTGATGTATTATAAATAAGAATAAACGGATTTTTAATTTGACTAGAACTCTATAGTTTACATTCAAACATGCAAACTTAATGGTAGATTATCAACTTATGATAATAATAATAATAATAATAATAATAGTAAAGCCTACCCTCATGCACGGCTCCGTGATTTTTGAAGCGATGGGGGTAGAACGGTGACCCCGTTTTACGTACTCGGCTTAGACGTAAAACACGAAATTGATGCGGACCTACATTTATGCAAGCTCACGCCATTCAGAAGTTTTTTTTTCAGCAAAAATATTTTTATGCCTGTCTATGTATGTTTCGAAAATATAATAAAATTACTGAAAATGATTCGTTTTACTCCGGGCAATAAGAGGACTTTTAAGAAAGGAAAGTTAAAGTTTTAAATACTTAACTCAAGGAAATACACTCAAAAAAGGGCTTCAGAAAATTAAGTGGTTTCAAGACGGAAAAAATTAAGAATTTTTAATATAAACTGATAAAAAGCGAAATTGAGCGAATTAAAACAATCCTTTAGATGCCGTGCAATTATTTCCGGTGTACCTCCGTATTGGCAAAACACCCTAATTCTTTTTACTTATATATTTGGGTCGGTGCCTAACGACCATGTTTACTAGTATGCTAGTATCGTAAGAAACATACATAATTATAAGTGTTGAACTTCGTAATAGGCAGTTAATGGTACGCTGTGTCAGAGCGACAATGTCATCAACAGAAAATACCGGCTAAACACTTTGTTATTTATGTTTACTGAAAATATTAAGAGAACTTTGCAGTAGGTATTTTCTTTCTAGATTCAGCATGAGTACTTCACTTTACGTGGAAGGCTAGTTACTTCGCTAGTAGTTATAGAGACTACCTCTGTAAGTCGTTTTCGTTATGTAATTTTAAAACTGCCCTATAGATCATTCCGATGTGCTAGTGCGCAATTTTTTGACGCATCGTTCTAAGGCAGACGACAGTTCTTCCTCTGACGGCGATTACGTAGGGTAATAACGTGTTGCGCTCCAGATCATGCGCAGTTAAAACAAACGCCGAAAATTAGACACATGACTTGCTACGTTTCGCGAAGAGAGACTTCAAGTTCAGACTTCTATACAGAATAAACATCCCTTGCTTGACCTACCTTGGGCCTATTGTCTTCAAATTCGACTAAATTGAAAAACGAGAACTTACGGTCAAGTTTTATAACAAAGTCGCAAGTTGTAAAATATAATTATACTTTGTACAAGTTGAAAATAAATTACCAAATTGCAATAAAATTTACGAAAGCAAAAAATTATATAAAATATCTTTCGATGATTTTTCAAAAATACCGCGCTATGAAACCTCAGAATCAAACTCCGTGACGCAATTAGTAACATGAGGCAATGTGAAACCTTCACCCCTCTAATTACAACTCTGCTGATTTTGTAGTAAAGTTATCAACGACCTATAATCCTTAAAAGCCAAGGTTTAAAATACTTTTTTTACTTCTTACTTTTAAGCTGAAGCCAAACAAAATTAGATATTGCCAACGTAGTAAGCTATTGTACAGGTATATAAAAGTAATGAAAACCTTTAAGCTTCTTTTTTTGAACAACTACCACCATAACGTAACTGCAAAGTTATCAAGCGAACTTCTTTAAGCATGATAAACAACGCGGTCTACTTACTTTTACAGCATCTTATCGCCAGTTTCAGAAGTCTCTACCTTTTGTTGACATTGAACCTTCAATTTACGGCTTATAATTTCGTATCATCCCACTTGTTTTTCTGTTTACCTATTTCCCTATCACCATTTTAAGGAAAACCGGGTTTCTATGCCAAAGTCTGACGTAATATACTGTGCTTACTAATTTTTTTATTTTTAAAAAACAAGCTTTTAATAATGTGAAAATAAATTTAACCTAATTATCGTAGGCCTATTGTTTCAA